>NC_136796.1:40989370-41004370 GCF_951216825.1 Electrona antarctica
TCCGTTTCTATCATCAGGACAGACTGGAAATAGCTTCATACTTTTAGATCGTCTATTTTTGGTGAAGAGAGTTGGTGTAGATGGAAGAATTCATCAAGTACAGTGGAACTCATGTCTGTTTTGTAAGATATTTTTTGGGCCTTTTCTGCCTTTATTGGATGGCGTACATTATGGTCAGGAAATGAGGAGAGAGGGGTGGGGCGTTTTTTTTTTTTTTTACTATTTTGTCTACATTATCTACATTGACACATTGTGAGCTTGTAGACTGGCCATTTTAACTATTCAAAAATGTTTTGCAAAATACTAAAAAAAAGGCAAAGAAGTTTAGGGATAAGGGGTTTAGCGGTGACGAAAATGGAGCCCCTAGGTCCCCGGACCGCTACACTAACCGCCCGGGCCTGAACTCATGTCTGTTTTTACTAAGTCTAGAGGGTCTTAAGTGCCAAGTGGTGCCAAGTATGCTGCGGCACCAACTGGACTTGCGTCATGGCAGGGCGGCACACGCTTTCAGAGTCCCTATAGTGAGGAGATGAGGGTTCTGGTCCTCCTGGCTGGCCTGATGTAGCTGCTTCTGAGTCCCTATAGTGAGGAGATGAGGGTTCTGGTCCTCCTGGCTGGCCTGATGAAGCTGCTTCTGTAATGAGGAGATGAGGGTTCTGGTCCTCCTGGCTGGCCTGATGAAGCTACTTCTGTAATGAGGAGATGAGGGTTCTGGTCCTCCTGGCTGGCCTGATGAAGCTGCTTCTGTAATGAGGAGATGAGGGTTCTGGTCCTCCTGGCTGGCCTGATGAAGCTACTTCTGTAATGAGGAGATGAGGGTTCTGGTCCTCCTGGCTGGCCTGATGAAGCTGCTTCTGTAATGAGGAGATGAGGGTTCTGGTCCTCCTGGCTGGCCTGATGAAGCTACTTCTGTAATGAGGAGATGAGGGTTCTGGTCCTCCTGGCTGGCCTGATGAAGCTGCTTCTGTAATGAGGAGATGAGGGTTCTGGTCCTCCTGGCTGGCCTGATGAAGCTGCTTCTGTTGTGAGGAGATGAGGGTTATGGTCCTCCTGGCTGGCCTGATGAAGCTGCTTTCAGAGTCCCTATAGTGAGGAGATGAGGGTTATGGTCCTCCTGGCTGGCCTGATGAAGCTGCTTTCAGAGTCCCTATAGTGAGGAGATGAGGGTTATGGTCTTCCTGGCTGGCCTGATGAAGCTGCTTTCAGAGTCCCTATAGTGAGGAGATGAGGGTTCTGGTCCTCCTGGCTGGCCTGATGAAGCTGCTTCTGTAATGAGGAGATGAGGGTTCTGGTCCTCCTGGCTGGCCTGATGAAGCTACTTCTGTAATGAGGAGATGAGGGTTCTGGTCCTCCTGGCTGGCCTGATGAAGCTGCTTCTGTAATGAGGAGATGAGGGTTCTGGTCCTCCTGGCTGGCCTGATGAAGCTACTTCTGTAATGAGGAGATGAGGGTTCTGGTCCTCCTGGCTGGCCTGATGAAGCTGCTTCTGTAATGAGGAGATGAGGGTTCTGGTCCTCCTGGCTGGCCTGATGAAGCTGCTTCTGTTGTGAGGAGATGAGGGTTATGGTCCTCCTGGCTGGCCTGATGAAGCTGCTTTCAGAGTCCCTATAGTGAGGAGATGAGGGTTATGGTCCTCCTGGCTGGCCTGATGAAGCTGCTTTCAGAGTCCCTATAGTGAGGAGATGAGGGTTATGGTCTTCCTGGCTGGCCTGATGAAGCTGCTTTCAGAGTCCCTATAGTGAGGAGATGAGGGTTCTGGTCCTCCTGGCTGGCCTGATGAAGCTGCTTCTGTAATGAGGAGATGAGGGTTCTGGTCCTCCTGGCTGGCCTGATGAAGCTACTTCTGTAATGAGGAGATGAGGGTTCTGGTCCTCCTGGCTGGCCTGATGAAGCTGCTTCTGTAATGAGGAGATGAGGGTTCTGGTCCTCCTGGCTGGCCTGATGAAGCTACTTCTGTAATGAGGAGATGAGGGTTCTGGTCCTCCTGGCTGGCCTGATGAAGCTGCTTCTGTAATGAGGAGATGAGGGTTCTGGTCCTCCTGGCTGGCCTGATGAAGCTGCTTCTGTTGTGAGGAGATGAGGGTTATGGTCCTCCTGGCTGGCCTGATGAAGCTGCTTCTGTTGTGAGGAGATGAGGGTTATGGTCCTCCTGGCTGGCCTGATGAAGCTGCTTCAGAGTCCCTATAGTGAGGAGATGAGGGTTATGGTCCTCCTGGCTGGCCTGATGAAGCTGCTTCAGAGTCCCTATAGTGAGGAGATGAGGGTTATGGTCCTCCTGGCTGGCCTGATGAAGCTGCTTTCAGAGTCCCTATAGTGAGGAGATGAGGGTTATGGTCCTCCTGGCTGGCCTGATGAAGCTGCTTCTGTCATCCGTCCTCGAGGTTGTCCTCCTGTTGGTGAAATAACGGTGAGGATGGTTTTCTCTGTCTCCCAGAAACAACATCATCGTTTCTTCTCTTTTCTCTCTCTCTACAGATGGTTCCCTCCCCAAAGAGCCAAAAGGAGATGTGTTGGGTCAGATAGCAGGTAACACACACACACACACACACACACACACACACACACACACACACACACACACACACACACACACACGCGCACACACATTTCGATTTCTTTATTTGAATCCACAAATTACAATTCATTTTACAAGGAGACCAATATAACGGGGTTGACAGTTCATGTTCACTTAAGGATACACATGGCACCTCCTCCTCCACACAGACAAACTGCCTATAACAGCCGAAACAGAACACACACACACACACACACACACACACACACACACACACACACACACACACACACACACACACACACACACACACACACACACACACACTGTACACACAAACGCATCGACTTGTCCTTAGCAGGTATATGGCAATTCCTGGTCACACAGATACAGACTCACACTTTTCTGTATGCAGCATATAACACAATGACCTCACAAATTAATTAATACATTACATTTCTTGAGCAAACAATTCAATCGGGCATCACAGAATCTCATTTCATCACCTTGTTTTATTGAATTAGATTATTTTGATAGGACTCTTTAAAGATACATTGAAATTAGTAATTACACATTTGACAGGAGGAATCCACTTTTTTAGAAAATGGGTGCTTCAAGTGAATCAGCACATTTAATTTTGAGGTGTCATTTTTTCATTACATTTTATTCTGATAACGGATCATAATGTCATATGGTCATTAACCCATTTTGGGCGGGAACCCCTTTTGGTGTTTTAAGCATTATGTTATACTTTAGCTATTGAAAAATAGCAGATCTACAAGCTCTACAAGCTTGTAGGTCTGCTATTTTTGAAAATGTGGCACAAATCTTTGAATATATTCTTTCAGAGCGAACATTTTTAACTCAAGGGGTCCCTGGAACAACATATTTTCAGACGGGGGTCGGCGGCAAAATACAGATAATTCTGGGGGTCCTTGACATGAAAAAGGTTGAGCACCGCACCACTGACATTTCTGAAAACTGTCATGATTTAGAAGCACATTTGTAGAATCAGTTCTGGCTGTAGTCCGTCACGTCTCCCTTCCTCGACAACAACTCCTTAATGCTTCCTCTCCCGTTCTTAATGTTCTCTCCATCTCCACCCTCTGATCCATACGTCATACTCTGCGTCTTCCCAAGCCCTGATTGGCTACCTGTGTCTAAGCACCTGTCTCTGTAGTGACGCCAGCCTCACGAATGAGGCCCTCTTCTCTCCTCTCCTCTCCTCTCCTCTCCTCTCCATATCTTTTTTTTACCACTTAACCTGCATTCAAACACTTTAACGACCTACCCGAGTGTGACATGAAAAATAACAATAATAAAAGCTAGATTATATCAATTGGTTTGGTTCCTCTCCTCAAACATCCTCCATCTATCACATCACTTCACTAGAGCTCAACTGATATACTGTTCTGGCCGATATGTCGGCTATTATACGTGTGTGGAATCTGTATCGGCAGTTATGCAGCCGACATGTTCCCCATTTTGACCACTTTCAACAGCGAACATTTTCAAAAGTTTGCAGTAATTTTTCAATATCTATTCAGTGGACCAAAAGAGTTATTCCTCTGTCTATTTTTCAATTATATTCAATAAGTAGTTAAATGAAATACATTCTAGGTAAATGTTCTCAAATAGAAACTTTAATCAAAGTTTTTTTTTTTTTTAATCACAATAATTTGCACTTTTTTACTAAATATCTTAATCGGTAATCTGTGGTCTAGGACAGTGGTTCCCAATGTGGGGTCCGGGGACCCCCAGGGGTCCTTGAGGGAGTTCCAGGGGGTCCCCAGCTAAATGATAGTTAGGAAGCAAATGGGCCCTTGTGGGTCTGTAACTCTGAGAGTGTACCTATGAAACCAAATGGACCCGACACTCTCAAGAGTTAAATTAACATTGATTTTACAATATAAATTGGGGGTCCAATTGAAAAATGCATGAAACTAATGCATGTCAAACTGGGCGTCCTTGAAATAAAACGTTGAGAGTCATTGCTAGAGCTGTAAAAATCTTCTCTTATGGGGGTCCCTGGCATGTCTTTTCAAATGGGGTCCACTCCGTGGGCTAAAACATGTCAATTTGGGGGTCCTTTACATGAAAAAGTTTGGGAACCACTAGTCTAGGACTCTAAAAACCGGGACCGGCATCAGACCTGAATCTGGCGTCGGTCGGGCTTTGGTGTTTTAACTTTAGCTATTGAAAATAGCAGATCTACAAGCTCATAGCGCGCCACGGAGTGGCGCGCTACGAGCTTGTAGGTCTGCTATTTTTGAAAAATCGTAAAAAGGCGGCACAAATCTTTGAATATATATTCTTTCAGAGCGAACATTTATTTTATTTCGACGTCAGGCCTAAATGGATTAAACCTTTTCTGTTGTGCTCTGTTGCTCCAGTGAGCCAGTTCTGCACTCTCTTCTTTCTCCTAGCAGGTTGTACTGGTCACCCAAAGCAGACCACTAGGCCATCCACTGCCCTGTGGGTGGCTCCATTCATGGTCACTGTTCCACTAGTCTGTGTCAGTGTTGTTCAAGGAAGAGGGGTTCCGCTCTTAGCCACCTTGTGCTGACTTAGCGACGATCGCTTCCTGTTTGAGAGGGTCCCCGGGTGGGGCCCGGGTGGAATTAAACCAGGCCATCTGCGCTGGCCTGACCTCCACTGACACAGGTCTGAGTGGGTGCTTAGAGAGTGTGTGTGTGTGTGTGTGTGTGTGTGTGTGTGTGTCTCTGTGTCTCTCTGTGTGTGTGTGTGTGTGTGTGTGTGTATGCGTGTGTGTTATGTTATGTAATAATGCTAATGCCGTCGGATGTCGACAGATGTGCTGAGAAGTGCTTTTTAGTAAGAGAGCAGGGTGTCTGTGTATGGGGGGGGGGGGGGGGGGGGGCTTTGGGTTTATCCTGTCCATCTCCCTTCCTTTGCCCTTTCTCTGGCTTCCATCTCTGTTTTCTTGTTCTATCCCTCACCAAATATCCCCCTTTTGTTTAGTTCAGTGGAAGTTCAGACATTTTCATGGCACGGATTTGGCCTTGACGGCCAAATGTATTTGTCCTCAAACTCCCCATTTGAAAAGATGTTCTGCCTGCAGGGGACACCCCCTGGGAGGAGATTTAGTTCATTTTTGGACATCCGAATAGCCGGAAAAAATAAAATAAAGCTTTTTAAACTATTCCTCCTTTTTCGCTGGGGACCCCATGGAACCCCCTCGAGTACCAAGGAAGGACCCCTGGGGGTTCCGAACAACACCCCCCACTTTGAGATCCAGTGGTTTAATGTGAGACTGAGATCCGGTGGCACATATCGAGAGAGCCGAGCGAATGAGCACTTGGCCTTAACCGTTCTGGGCGGGAACTCCGTTTGGTGTTTTAAAGCATTATGTTATGCTTTAGCTGTTGGAAAAATAGCAGACCTACAAGTTCATAGCGCGGCACTTGGTGCCGCGCTATGAGCTTGTAGATCTGCTATTTTTATTTTCGAAAAAGCGTGAAAATCTTCGCTTCTTTCAGAGCGAACATTTTAAACTAAAATCTTTGCTTCTGGGGGGGGGGGGGGGGGGGGGGACCCCCCTGGAACAACATATTTTCAGATGGGGGGGTCGGCGGGCCAAATACAGATAATTCTGGGGAAAAATTGAGCACCACTGATGCAGAAACATGAGGTATTTCAGAAAACTGTCAGGATTTAGAAGACATTTTTTAAATTTCGACGTCGGGCCTAAATGGGTTAAATTCTCTTTCCCCCTCTCTCTCTCTCTCTCTCTCTCTCTCTCTCTCTCTCTCTCTCTGTCTGCCTCCCCTGCTGTGTTTGTGTCGTCGGGGTAACCCTGGCCCGCTTTCCCTCTCCGTTACTCTACCCTGCTATTAGAGGTCTGGACGGATGGGGAGAACGAGAACAAGGGAGAGGGCTCTCTCTCTCTCTCTCTCTCTCTCCCTCTCCCTCTCCCTCTCCCTCTCCCTCTCCCTCTCCCTCTCTCTCCCTCTCTCTCTCCCTCTCCCTCTCTCTCTCTCTCCCCCTCTCTCTCTCTCTCTGCATGGCCCAGACCCAGACAGTAGGGCAGAGAGAATGGGTCAGAAGAAGAATACAACACACAGTCTGTGTCGTTTTTAAACCACTTGAACCCCCAGCGTCCATATTCTGGGGTCCATGCTCCAAAAATAGCACTGGTTCTGCCTTACAGAGCACTGGTTTCTGCCCTACAGAGCACTGGTTCTGCCTTACAGAGCACTGGTTCTGCCCTACAGAGCACTGGTTCTGCCCTACAGAGCACTGGTTCTGCCCTCCAAAGCACTGGTTCTGCCTTACAGAGCACTGGTTCTGCCCTACAGAGCACTGGTTCTGCCCTACAGAGCACTGGTTCTGCCTTACAGAGCACTGGTTCTGCCCTACAGAGCACTGGTTCTGCCCTACAGAGCACTGGTTCTGCCCTACAGAGCACTGGTTCTGCCCTCCAAAGCACTGGTTCTGCCTTACAGAGCACTGGTTCTGCCCTACAGAGCACTGGTTCTGCCCTACAGAGCACTGGTTCTGCCCTCCAAAGCACTGGTTCTGCCTTACAGAGCCAAAGGGCAGTAACTACGGTTTAACCCATTTAGGCCTGACGTCGGGAAAAAAAAGAAGAATCTTCTAAATTCTGACAGTTTTCTGAAATACCTATGTTGCTGTATGAGTGGTGCTCAATATTTCATGTCAAGGACCCCACAAATGATATGAAATTGGCTGCCGACCCCCATCTGAAAATATGTTGTTCCAGGGACTCCCCAGAAGCAAAGATTTGGGTTAAAAACGTTCGCTCTGAAATAATATATATTCAAAGATTTGCACTACATTTTCACGATTTAAATTTTTTTTTCAACAGCTAAAGTACAACGTAATGCTTAAAACACCAAACGGTGTTCCCGCCCAAAATGGGTTAAAAGTGTTCCAACTGTTCGGCCAAATGAGATGTCGGCAAATAAGTGATTTTTTGCACTAATTGTAAATATGTTCTCGGTTCAAGTGTTTATCCCCCAAAATCACGAAGGCTAATTTGACCTTTGGGATTTACACAAATAAATCGCCTGTGTCCAGGGGCAGTGTAGCGCATTGTGAACTTCTAGATCGGCTATTTCTGGGCGAAGAGATTTGGTGTAGATGGAAGAAGAGAGAGAGAGAGAGCGGCCGAGCCAACTCTGGTCCACTTCCCCAAGTCTAGAGGCTGTGAGTAGTTCAGTGTTGGGGCTGTCTGTCGCCTCAGCGTTTACGACAGCCATCATGCTTTCACAGATTATGCCTGAATTCTCTCTGTATACCGCAAACCGTGTGGCTCTGATTACATGTACTTTATTGTTAAGTCATTGCATTCGTGTGTGTGTGACTGTGTGATGTGTGTGCGCGCAGCCAAGAATGGCTATTGTAACGTATGTGTGTTCAATTGCACACACATACATATGTATGTATTCATGTATGCGTGTATGCAGGCATGGATGTTGCATGTGTCTGCACACTTGCACACACATCCACCACGCGTGCGTCCCTGAGTGTGTGTATTGAGCGTCTCTGGTGCCAGCTGTACCCACAGTGTGGGCATTGTTAAAGCATCCACAGCTGTGTCCGATCAGGCTGGCCAAAGGCCAATAAAAGAGCCTGCCCTGCGTTGCGGCGACCAATAGGACGCCTCTGTCTCTGGGACCTGTAGCCACTGGACGTGGACCGTGGAGGAGGAGCCAGAAACACAGAGTGACGTAGGCTAGACTTTAGCCGTGGTACTGATCTTAAAAAAAAAAAAAAAAAAGTCAGATCTACATGCTAACAAGCGTGCGGATCTCTTCTTTTTTGGCAAGCGACGCCCCATGGGCGACGGCGAATAAATTATAACGGAGACTAGAAGATCAGGAGGCACTGTCTGACATACGAGAGAGAGAGAGAAAGACTGGGTGTTATTGGGGCGAGAGAGAACATCGTCTTGGTAAATAATTACAAACCACAGGCTGCTTGATTAAGCAGCAGGGAGGATAAGACAGCGCTTCAGTCTCTGAGAGAGAGAGAGAGAGAGGCTCTGAAATTGAGTTAAATGAAAGGTGCACTCCGTGATGTCCTAGCAGGAATTGGATCTCATCTCCCACGTGAGAGATCACATTTCCAACCGCCAAGGCAAGAGGTCATCTCTCCCTTTTGACAGGAGCAGTGTTGTTGCACATATAAGCTTCAGGCGTTACTACGCACGCAGTTTGGGTCCCATTCTAGTTTGATGGTTGCCCAGCCTGTAGTGTTTATTGCATTGTGTCTTGAGACACAATAGGCAACATTCCACGCGCGTTGCTTGCTTCCACCTCTGACCGTGTTCAGGTGTGGCGGGTGGCCTGTCCTCTTCCTGCCCCTCCCCTCGTCAGGCCTCTGACCGTGTTCAGGTGTGGCGGGTGGGCTGTCCTCTCCCCGTCCCTCCCCTCGTCAGGCCACTGACCGTGTTCAGGTGTGGTGGGTGGGCTGTCCTCTCCCCGTCCCTCCCCTTGTCAGGCCACTGACCGTGTTCAGGTGTGGTGGGTGGGCGGGCTGTCCTCTCCCCGTCCCTCCCCTTGTCAGGCCACTGACCGTGTTCAGGTGTGGCGGGTGGGCTGTCCTCTCCCCGTCCCTCCCCTCGTCAGGCCTCTGACCGTGTTCAGGTGTGGCGGGTGGGCTGTCCTCTCCCCGTCCCTCCCCTCGTCAGGCCACTGACCGTGTTCAGGTGTGGCGGGTGGGCTGTCCTCTCCCCGTCCCTCCCCTCGTCAGGCCACTGACCGTGTTCAGGTGTGGCGGGTGGGCTGTCCTCTCCCCGTCCCTCCCCTCGTCAGGCCTCTGACCGTGTTCAGGTGTGGCGGGTGGTGGGCTGTCCTCTTCCTGTCCCTCCCCTCCCCAGGCCTCTCACAATTATTGCACGTTTGCATAATTGTCATCATTTTCCATGTTGAAAAATGTTCATATACATTTTCAAACAGTGGAAATGTCAGATCTACAAGCTCACAATGTGTTGTTGTGATGCGAGCTTGCAGATAGGCTATTTCCACTACCGTTTGAAAGTATAAAGTTAATTAATATGTCTGTCATTTTCTTTGTATAGTTAAGCTATTTGTCAGATCTGCTCCGTGCAATTTTAGTTGACAAAGCCTAAAAGCCAAACATAAACGGTTTCTTTTCCTATGTTCAATGTAGATAAAAACACTTAAATTGTTAATCACAATTATTTGTATACGACAATGATGAAAGTAAAATATGATGGTGACAGCCCTAGGTGTGTGTGTGTGTGTGTGCGAGTGGGGAGGCGATCCACTATTCCCGACCCGTCCCTTCCCTCTCTGTACTGGGAGCAGCCTCAGGGAATGCCTGGCATTCCAACACATCCCCCAGCCAAGCATTCCAGACCTGCGGTCAATGTGGGAAGTGACGAGTACACACACACACACACACACACACACACACACACACACACACACACACACACACACACACGCCACGACCAATGGCATATTTTTGGGTCTGATGCATCCCGATTTTGAGACCCTCGATTACCAATGTTTTGACCAATATCTTTTCATTTTCTAATCTTTTCTTTTTTTGCTTACAATTTTCGCATTTTGCAGACAGTGCAAATACAATGCAATACATAACAAATGGTCATCAAGAATCATACGTAAGCTAAGAACCTAACAGTGGCATCCTACTATACATGCGCCACGTCTCTGTCTGCCTGCGTGCGTGCGCGCGCGCGTGTATGCACGTAACTTGAGAACCGTTTGACCCGCCGACTTCACATTCGACACACGCGATCCACACCCCCGCAGGGTGTGCAGTGCCCGGTACAGAGTCGGTCGGACCCACAGTTCTCCAGAACCACCACAAAAGGCTCGGGCAAGGCTCTTGCCAGTGGGCCTAATGAGGCCAACTCCTTTCACCTGTGCAATTTCCAGCCTCTGCCTCAGCCAATTGAGGCTCAACCAATCAGGCTCTGCCTTTAATGAAACTATATGTTTATACACTATCGAGTGCTATGTCTACATAAAATGCTTCTGCTTTTTTAACCACTGAAGGCCTATTTAAAAATAAATAAATAAATAGCCGATCTAGCTCACCACTTTGTGAAAACTTTTGGAAAGTTCCGAAAATATTCTCCAATTATAATGACATGCCCCAAAAATAGGGATGGCAGGTTTAAAGCGGTTAAAAACTGGGACACATCATCGGCTACATAACAAATCAAGTCAAATAATGACACATTAAATATACACATGCATACATCAGCCAACCCAGTACCTGGAAGAGAGACGCACGCACACATACACACACACACACACGCACAGTTTCTGTTAGTTGTTCCGATAACGATACTGGTACCGGTTACTCGGGCCGATTACCACCCTCAAGTACTCGTACTCGGTTACTCGGAACCGGCCACGATACTTTGACCCGAGTACCAAAACATCCAATTGACACTATAGGCTGAACGAATGCAACGGGAGCAAGCCTGACCCAACACTGCAGCAAATCTTCAAAAACAGCTGATCTACGAGCATACATGACAACTGACAAGCGTAGATCGGAGATCCATCTGCATCCATGAGGAAAAGGAGCTCAAATAAGTAGTTACTCAACAAAAATAAAGTATTCGTATCAGTACTCTGTATCGGCGAGTACTAAAAATTAAGTACTTGCACTCGTACTTGGTCTGAAAAAAATGTTATCGTCGGGACTACTCTATAGTTTCTGCTGACAACAGCTGGTTGTGGAACCAGTGTCTCCAAGTCAGCTGCTATCATGGACCATTATGAGATTATTCCTGTACGCCACTGGCCTCAAGTGTGTGTGTGTGTGTGTGTGTGTGTGTGTGTGTGTGTGTGTGTGTGTGTGTGTGTGTGTGTGTGTGTGTGTGTGTGTGTGTGTGTGTGTGTGTGTGTGTGTGTGTGTGTGTGTGTGTGTGTGTGTGTGTGTGTGTGTGTGTGTGTGTGTGTGTGTACGCTTGTGCGTCTTGGCACTGCATACTGGTGCATTCGTGCATGTACTGTACTGTTATGTGTGAATGAGTGCAACTGTGCATAGCGTGCACTGCACGCACACATGCACACATGCACACACACATTCTGCACGTACGTACGTGTGCGTATTTATGTGGTATGTAAGCAATGATTCCCCCCCCCCCCCCGCCCTCTATAGTCCATACCACACTGTCCATCTGTCTCACTCCGACCAACTGTTGCATTCTGGCTCCGCCCACACACACACACACACACACACACACACACACACACACACACACACACACACACACACGCTCTCTCTCACTCTCAGTCTCAGTCTCAACCTCCCCAGGGTTTTGTGAGGTGCTAGTATGGTGGAAGTGTGTGTGTGTGTGTGTGTGGTAAATTGCTTTGTAGTATTATCCCCTTTAATGCCCACTTGACCTCTCAGGACCCTACTGGTCGGAAGCCTTTTCATGTCTGGGTGAGTGTTGACTGCCAAGAGACAAAGACACACACACATTCACTGTGCGAGGGTGTCGGTGTGTTGACAGCGAGCACACGACTCCACCACCACACACGCACACGCACATGCACTCGCACACAGTTTTGACCTGTTGTAATCACTCCTTTTGTCTAAAGATACACACATGCAGCTGGAGATGTCAAACGCCTTTCATGTGATTTAGAGATATGTTGGAGCGTCTCTCCGTCTGTCTCTCCCCCCCCTCTCTCTCTCTCTCTCTCTCTCTCTCTCTCCCTCTCTCTCTCTCTCTCTCTGTCAAGGTTGACGTCATGTAACTTAGTCGTTACGTCATCTCCTCTTCCATAAAGGCGCCAATGCGCCAGAACTGTTCTTCTGAGTTTGTATCTAAGATTTAACTTGTTCTTTGAACTCTTCCACCTTTCCCGTCCGAAGTCCTATCAATTCGGTTAGCCTCAGTCAAGACTCAGACTCTTAACAAAGTTAGGAGATCCGATTATAGTCAGTCTCTCACACTGAGTTTTAGCTCCCAGAACATGCATAACGTGCTCTGAGCTTGTAGATGCATGACACCGCTGCTCAACTAAGTATATAAGTTGGTGGGCCTTTACTCTGATGGCTTTCACATTTTATTGTATTGAGTATAAAATGATTAAATATGGCCTATTTTGGCATTGCAGTTTGCACAGTACTTCTTTTTGATTATTGGTATCCGGTTATTGCCAGTTATTTCTTTGTATATTTCAGTTATTTGTCATATCTGCCCAGCGCCCCGTTCTTGTTTACAAACCCTAAAAGGCAAACGGAAATGACATTTTCATGTTCCAATGTTCAATAGAAAAACAATTAAATCTTGAATCACAATTATCTATATGATGACAATTAATCGGCAAGTAAAACGTTGTGATTGTGTTCGCCGTACCTGTACCCTGCGTATATTCTTTCTACGTCCGAGCATAGACATGGTAACGCCCCGCCTGCCTCTGATTGGCCTACCGACACAGCCGGTGTCTCCGAGGTGGAATATACATGCTGGATAGTCTGCTGCGCGAGGTTACTCCGTGGTGGGAAATAAATAATACAAGTCAAGTACGATATATAATGGCTACAAGAGAATGACAGCTTGGCACGCGCGACAGCAACTTTTATTTTTGTAGAAGAGGTAAACTAATATTGTTTATGCCGTTGGCCTGTTTATTTGTATACATGTGTAAACTTTAAACATTATTGTACTGTAAAAAAAAAAGTATTTTCCCTTGATCTTTATTAGTATAATAGTATTAGTTTAGTGTTAGTTTAGATTAATACACGATAATCAACACTAACACTTTAATTTAGAACACAGCCAAATCAAATCATAGTACATAGGCCTTCGTGTTCAATCAATTATTCAATCAAATAAATGGTGCATTTATATATAGAAATATACAAATTACTGTCGTGTGTTGCCATTCTCTTGTACGTACGTATTATTTCCCACCACGGAGTAGCCTTGCATCTCAGAGGACAGGCAAGACGGGCAGTGTCGGTAGGCCAATCAGAGGCAGGCGGGGCGTTACCATGTCTATGCTCGGACGTAGAAAGAATATACGCCTATACCCTACCTCTTTTCACCCGTTCCCCACCCCTCTCCCTGCCTCTCTCTGGAGGAGGAAGGGGTGCGGGGGATTCTTCCCCCAGACCAAAGTCCCCCTCATTCCCTCCTAAGCAGCTTCTCTGACAGAGTGCAGTGTTGGCGTTATCACTCCACATATTGTGGATTATCCCCCTTCCTTCCTCCCCACACGCCACCCCACCCCACACCCACCCACCCCAGACCCCCTAAACCAGCTCAGCCCTCACAGTGACAACACCCTTAACCCCCTTTTTCTGTCCCACCCGTGACCCCACCCCCTACTACGTCTCAAAGTGTGTCCGTTAGATTAACGGCTCTGAGTAAAGTCTGTTCCACAGTTCTTCTTATAAACCCCCCAGACCTGAAGGTCCATCCTAAAAAACGCCTCCTAAATGGTTTTCTTAAAAACCTTGACATTGACTTTGTCACTTTGTGTGCTAAAGAAATTATATCTCAGATGGAAACATGAAAGGGCAGAAGATACTTTCCCCCGGATAGAGAGGTATATAAAGAAGTTTACAACACGTCTAAATGGGTAAAGCAGGAGGGTGGCGATCCGACCGGCTGGCGTTAGCCTCCCCAGCGCAGATTGACAGACGGTGGTACCACGTCATCCACTCGTCACGTCATGTGGAAATGTCAGCATCAGGGTTTTCCACGAGGAGGTGCGGAAAGTGTCAAGATGATGGGAGGAGGGGGAGGGTGGGGGGGCAGGGTGGGGGGGAGCTAGGAAATATGGTGGTTACTTAACCCATTTATACCTAAGTTCGAGTCTTCTAAATCATGATAGTTTTCAGAAAAACCCATGTTTCTATGTCAGTCGTTCTCAACCTTTTTCATGTCAAGGACCCCAAAATGTACATGTATTTGGTCGCCAACCCCCATCTGAAAATATGTTGTTTCAGGGACCCCCCCCAGAAGCAAAGATTTGAGTTAAAAATGTTCGTTCTGAAAAAATATATATTCCAATTTTGCGCCACATTTTCATGATTTTTCAAAAATAGCAGACCTGCAAGCTCGTAGCGCGCCACTCGGTGGCGCGCTATGGGCTTGTAGATCTGCTATTTTTCAATAGCTAAATTATAACATAATGTTTAAAACACCAAAAGGGGTTCCCGCCCAAAATGGGTTAACTAACGCGTTTTGGAATGGCAGGATTTAGGCTTTTGGCTACAGTTTTTCCTCTGAGCGGGCAGGCTGGATCCCTGTGCCACGTTGGCGGGTCTCGTGTTCCCCACCGGGGGCTGCTACTGTATTACGGTGGCAAATTGGACTGCCTTTCCCATCAGCCATCATCGGCCAGGCCAACTTTTTGTTGAGACGGAGCGGTCCCGTTAAGATGACAACGTCTCACACAGGAGTGGCGCTTTGCTCAGACTCAGACGCTCTCCTATGTGGCTGACGGGAGCTATAGCCTTGTTCTGGTTGG
>NC_136796.1:41009370-41201870 GCF_951216825.1 Electrona antarctica
CCATATATACCAAGGCTTGACAGAGGAGAAGAAATAGGACATGGACTGGAAATGCACTGGGATGGAAGTGGACCAGTTTCAACCCTGGCATTGCTATTTTGCAGCATGTTATTATAAGCGATACAGATTTATATTATAGCCATTCTCTATCTATCTAAAATAAATCCTGCATTTTACTGCAAAAATACAAACGCTGAACTGGCTGAGCTTGTAGACGGGCTATTTTAGCTTTTTGTTTTTTAGAGGAAGAGCCAAAAGCATCTGGGAATAAAGAAGAGTTGTAACTGGTGAGTCATAAATGGAGGGCGGGGATCTGTGCAATGTGCATTATTGATAAAATGATTTATTTGACACTTGGTGAAAACGTCTCTTTCTGCATAAGTATTTTTTTCCCCTCTGTGCACAAAAAAAAAAAAAAACCTGTTTCATAAAACTTGCAGAGAGAAAATGCTGATGTTAGAATTTCTATGCTTCGATGAAAGATGTCCTCCTCCTAACGTGCCACTTTGCCATCTGTAGGCTATAGATTCCGTACAGTGCCAGAACAGTAACACATACAGTATATTAATGATACATTCCATATGAGGTGATATATTGTGCCAGCCGCAGAGAAATGTTGCAAAACAAAAGTGAACAGCAATACCAAGAGACCGTAGCTGGGAATGAAGGAAGAGTTACGATTTGTGACTAGTGTCACAAATCGTAACTGTTGAAAAATAGCAGATCTACATGCTCATTGAGCGGCACCGAGAGCCTCGCTATGATCTTGTAGATCTGCTATTTTTGAAGAATTGTTAAAACGTGTGCAAATCTTTGTATATATATTCTTTCACAGCAAATGTTTTAACCCGTATCTTTGCTTCTGGGGGGGGGGTCCCTGGAACAAATGTCGTGTGGTCGACCTCCACAGCCTTTGTGATCTACTGGTAGATCACAATCTGCCTTTTGGATTCAGATGCAGGATAGGAGGAGTAGTAGATCTAACATCGATGAATAATAAGAGTATGGATGTAATAACATTTTAAATATATATATATATATTCCGGTTATAAAAAAGTATACTCAAAAAGTCTGATCAAGTCACAAGCCAATGGACTGATTGTTATATTTATTTATTTAGTTTATTCATTATGATAAACCAGAGGCGCATCGGACCAGCAGTATAATCTATTATTTATGTACAGCTAACGACAGGTTGGGATGATTCTTTTTTTTTTCTTTCATTGATTCGTTGATATGCTACAGCAGTGGTTCTCAAAGTAGGGTCCTTGGGTGGGTTCCAGGGAGTCCCCTATTCAAAAATAGCCGATCTACAAGCTCACAGCGAAAACCTTCAAATTCTTAAAAAATTATTAAAAAATAATAATAATGGTGTTGCTTACATGTATAGCAAATAGCAATAACTTAAGGAGAGCTTAGCATCCGGCTTCAAAGGTAAATCAACGTATCAACGTACCAGGTATCAATGGGTTTAATAGACATTTTAAAAAATATATATTTATATATATATATATATATATATATATATATGGAAATTATTTGGAATAATTTCAGATTTATTTTAACATAAATCTTCAGTTCTGGAGGTCCCTGGCACAAACTCTTTACAGGTGGGGCGTTCATGGACAAATTATATATCAATTTGGAGGTCCTTGACTTGAAAAGGTTTGAGAAGAACTAGGGATGTCCCGATACACCTTTTTCGTTCCCGATCCGTTTCCGATACCACGATTTCTGTGTTAGCCGATACCGAATACCGATACCAGTGTTGTGATTTTGTGTTGTGTTTATAGCTATCTAGCTATATATCTTGTGTTGTGTTTATAGCAGACTCCTCACTCATATGTGCAGTTGTGCACTTGCAGTTTGGGCAACTTGAAAGCAAACTCCACATGTCCCAACATTTTATTTACCTGCCATAGTGTCAACCCCGGGCCTTAATTACCCCTTGTGGTTAGACCTGCATATTTGCTGATACCGATATGACCCGATATGACAAATAAGGGCCGATACCGATACTTTTCCGATACCGATACAGTATCGGGAATTCGGGACATCTCTAAGAAGAACCATCGGCAGCAAGTTGGTCTATAGTTTAAATCTCACAGAACGTATCATCCCTGCTAGCTCATAACAGAGGGTCATAGGGCAGTGTTGTTTTCGTCGACTAAAACTAAGACGAAAAATGTTCGTCGACTACCTTTTTTTACTGACGAAAACTAAATGGAAACTAAATGAAAAGTGAGCCATGATGACTAAAACTACGACTAAATGTATTGACAATTTTGTCAACAGATAAAAACTGGACTAAAATGTTAGGGAGGGACTAGTAGACAAGAGATCCAGTAGAAGTCATTTTACAATTGGTTGCATGCTGAAAATAGCTGATAGCGTTGTGAGCTTGTAGATCGGCTATTTTCAGCAAGTGTAAAATCAGTCATTACGACGGCATCAAGGCCCGCCAAAACACATTTTAGTCAACTAAATCAACTACAGATTTAGTCGACTAAAATCTTATGACATTTAGTCGACTAAAACTAGACTAACACTAAAACATTCCAGGTGACTGAAATGTGACTAAAACTAAATGAAAACTATTCAAGAGACGAAACTAAAACTAAAAAGTCAAAATGTGCTGCCAAAAACAACCCTGGTCATAGGGTATAGGAGGGGCCACCACCTCCAGTTTGACTGCAGTATGCCAGGGTGTTTTTCCACCAGAGCATCTCTCTGTGGATAATATGCTGGGATTTGGGGACCAGCGGTCCAGCCAGAAACCATCACTCAGGCACAGAATAATGGACCTGTTCTCTTTGTGTGAAGCTAATGCTCTGAGCCAAATCTGTCCATCAAAGTTATGTAGCTCTCTCTCTCTCTCTCTCTCTCTCTCTCTCTCTCTCTCTCTCTCTCTCTCTGTGTGTGTGTGTCTGTGTATGTGTGTGAAATGCAGATGAAACTGTATCTGGCTCATTCAATCGTGTGTGTCTGTCTGTGTATGACACGTGTGGTACCTATGTCTTTTTGTGCAGCAGGTGATATTAATTAAATCAGCCCTATCTGGAGGTGCAGACAGGGCTGTGGCCGTTAGGTATAGACTAGCCTCGGAAACCCAGACGTTTGGGTCCGAGTCTGGGTCCGAGTCCACTTCAATACGGCATAGAGTAGCCCAAACGTCGATCACTCTCTGCTGATTTATGATCGTCTGCACCTTTGTTAAATTGATGCACACACGTACACACACACACTCCTCTCTCTCTCTGTCGCTCTAATTAATTAGTCTCATGTCGTGCAGCTGCGTCTAGATTCTCCCGGCGGGTCCTGCCGGGAGCTGCCTATGCCATAGAAAGCATAGGTGGACCCCAGGCTAGGTATAGACTGTTTCTTAGGACCAGAGTTGTGTATAAACTGGAGGTTATTGTCAAGGAGCTTCCACTCGTCTAGGATCCCTGGGCTCCGTCTCATCCATCGTCCTTTACAACAGGCCATTAGGAACACAGTGAGAGGTCTTTTCCACAACGACACCCCAGTTGATACAGCTTGACGTTACAGGGTCAATCCCTGCCAGGAAGTGTGAAGTCTTAAAGCTTGTTTAATACACCTTACCTTACACATAAATGATAGTCTGCTGTCATGGGGAATTCTGTTGTACTAGATGTTCGGGCCTCACATCTAGAGTTCTGGCCCCCACACACCACTATGTCGCACCGGAGGTCCGACCGATTTGTCTGAGTCATGCTGAGTCATACCAGCTCAGTGGCCTTGTGGTTAGAGTGTCCGCCCTGAGACTGGGAGGCCGGGGTTCAATCCCCGGCCGGGTCATACCAAAGACTCTAAAAATGGGACCCAATGCCTCCCTGCTTGACACTCCGCATCAAGGGTTGGATTGGGGGGTAAGTCCCTGCGACATACTAGCGTCATGTCCAGGGGGTGTACTTGTACATCAAGCTGCCTCATGCTACAGAAACAGGAGATAGGCTCCTGCCCCTATATGGGCCTCATGGCTCGGCAAGGCTACTTACTTATGCTGTCGGGGGGGCTTCGTTAGAGTACCCGCCTGTCTGTGTCCATTTTGTGCCCATTTATGGAGATGTCTGTATCTGTCTTACCTGTGTCCCTTTTTTATACAAGAATCTGCGCTATTGCCCCTGACTTTCACTGCTTCTACTGAATATGGTTTTGGGAAATATGGTTTCCTTGATCTAAAGTACAGTAACTGAAAGTGTCTGTTCATCATACATTATTTAATGAAGTATCTGGAAAAAATAGGTTTGTGTCCAACTCCTTTCCAGGGTCTTTTACAGTTCAACCTTTGAAGTTTCATTTGAGTATCGCCACACTTTGTTCATATTAAACCCAAATTAAAGGGCCGGTGAGATGAAACGAAATGTCCCTCTTGAATATGATTTTCTTCTCGCCATGTTGGATAATTTTAGATTGGAACAAATTGGGAGCATTTAGGCGGAAAATTGTCTAAAGTGTCTGTGTTTAAGTACAACTCGATTTGTTAACCTGACCCTTATGGTTCTCTATTGTGAGGACAACACATCTCAACACCTGTGTGCTAGAGATTCAAATGAACATAAGCATACTTGCCCATTAACCACTTATACACTACAGTATACTGTAGTGTACAGTGGTGTGCACATTTAGAGGGGCAGGTGCTCAAGTGAAAAAAAGGGCACCTTGTGCAGCGCGTGAAACCGGCCGGTTGTCTTCAAAGTGTGATATTTATAGATTTTGGGGCCTAAATAATATATTAGAAGCTTTTTATCAAGAATTGATCAATGTCACCATGGTCCACATACTGTACAAAAAAATAAAAATAATTAATACAAATTATTTTTTCTTCAAAAGGGCACATTGCCAAAAGGGCTCTAGCACCCCCTAGTGTCTATCTGTGCACGCCACTGGTAGTGTATACTGTGTTGAGCGGGGCTCTATCCCTTGTCTTTGTGAAACAGACGACACATCTACAACCTCGACTAAAACCAATAAAAACTTAAACGTACCCGCTTTAAAAAGTAATTCAAACTAGACTGTCTGGAATTGAAAACAAAAATGTCAAAATGACAAAAAGTAAATAAAAACTTAATGAAAAATGCAAAACTATAATAACCCTGTAAGCCTGTTTGAACCTCACTAGTCTAGAGTCTCATCTCCCCCAAACGTCCCCCTGACATTGGCCTTGCTCTGTCAGAACGCTCTGACCTGTGTGTGTGTGTGTGTGTGTGTGTGTGTGTGTGTGTGTGTGTGTGTGTGTGTGTGTGTGTGTGTGTGTGTGTGTGTGTGTGTGTGTGTGTGTGTGTGTGTGTGTGTGTGTGTGTGTGTGTGTGTGTGTGTGTGTGTGTGTGTGTGTGTGTGTGTGTGTGTGTGTGTGTGTGTGTGGCATTGTCAAGCTGAACAGTGGTGTAAAGTAACTAAGTACATGTATTCAGATACTATTTTGAGAGTACAATTTTGAGATGTGTTTTTACTTAAGTATTTAAAAATGTCAATGTATATTTCAGAGACAAATATCGTACTTTTACTCCACTACGATTATATGAAAACTTTACTACTTTGTATATTTCTGCAATTTTAAAAGGGCAGATCTACAAGCTCACTGTACAATAAGCTCACGACACAAGCTCACAATGTGTTGCGATGCGACGCATTGTGAACTTGTAGATCGGCATTTTGAACTTGTGAAATATAGGACGTTCTACACAAAGACGATTGATTTGATTCTGACACTTTTGTACCTTTTTACCCAAGGACATTTTTAATATGGGAATTCTGCTTGCAACAAGAGTATAGATCTACATCGCAGTGTTTTAAGTAAAGCACAGAATAATGGACCCGTTCTGTTTGTGTGAAGCTAATGCTCTGAGCCAATTCTGTCCATCTAGGTGTGTGTGTGTGTGTGTGTGTGTGTGTGTGTGTGTGTGTGTGTGTGTGTGTGTGTGTGTGTGTGTGTGTGTGTGTGTGTGTGTGTGTGTGTGTGTGTGTGTGTGTGTGTGTGTGTGTGTGTGTGTGTGTGTGTGTGTGTGTGTGTGTGTGTGTGTGTGTGTGTGTACGCATGCATTGTGGAGCTGAAGTAGTTGTGTGTGTGTGTGGGAGGATAGGATCTTATAGGAACAGAGCTCGTTAAAATCCACGGGGAATAACTGTGCTGTGTTTGTGTATTGATTTTTTTCCCGGGCCAGCCAAATCCTTATACCAGAGAATGAGATTAATACAAATCATCGAAATCTGTCCTCCCGTCCTCAGATTACAGGAGACCTCTATATGGCTCAGCCTTATGTTTATGTTGACTTTGTCCTCTCTCTCTCTCTTTCTCTTTTGTCCAGCGTTCAGGAGAAATGAGGAGATGAGAGCCATGGAGGTGCTGCCCATTCTCAAGGAAAAAGTTGCCTTTCTGTCTGGTAAGTTTGCCTAGATCTCTCTTTGTGTGCGTGCGTGCGTGCATGTGTGTGTGTGTGTGTGTGTGTGTGTCTGCGTGTGTGCGTGCGTGCGTCGGAGGGAGAGCGAGAGAGAGAGCGAGAGTGGGTTGGTGTTTGAGTGAGTGGGTGAGCGTTAGAACAGACTTCACAAGCTAAGGATCTCTAAAGACACGGCGCTCTGATCTGGGCTAACGGGTTCCAATGAAACATGACACATACATTGATTATACCGGCCGCACATACGGACGGCACGTTCTCCCAGAGCTCTCCTCTCTGTCTGCTTCTTGCACGCACGCACGCACGCACGCACGCACGCACGCACACACGCACGCACGCACGTACACGCACGCACAAAGAGGTGTTAATGATCCATGCTCGATGTCGATGAAGCTCAGGTTAGACTGAGGCAGTCACTTAACCCATTTTGGGCGGGAACCCCTTTTGGTGTTTTAAACATTATTTATAACATTATTACAATAGCTAAATAGTATTTAGCTATTGAAAAATAACAGATCTACAAGCTCACAAGCTTGTAGGTCTGCTATTTTTGAAAAATCGTGAAAATATTTATTTCAGAAAACTGGAGGATTTAGAAGATTTTTTTAAAATGTTGAGGTCAGGCCTAAATGGGTTAACTTGTCAGTTGCTCACAACACTCATCCGTTGATGAGTGTTGTGTAAGACGGCTTAAGGCTTGTAAAAGAAATCTTGATACAATTGGTCACTTTTTTTTGTCCAATTGAGTTACACACCCTCTATGAATCATACAGTATTATTATCAATGATATACATTGATAATTATATGCACAAAATGTTGATTTCTTAAATGTAAAATTGCCACCAAGGAAGGACGTTTATTTATTTACCGGGGTCAGTGCACATTAATACATTTACCGCCAGCATTAATGAATCCCTCGATAGCGTATTGCCAAGGTTTTATCGCGCGTAACACTTACTTTGAAGATCCAAATATCCGTAATCGCATGTCCCTGTGAAAAACTGCTGTGTGGTATCATGACCGGTTGTTGTTGTCTCGCTCGGCGGTGGAAAAAGCTGACCGCGAGTATCACAGCGCCTGCTACAGGCCGTTGAAAACGCTTGTCTGGGCCAGAAACTGCCCCCTCAATGTCCTTTCTGAGATACGGGGCTTTTAATTAACATTTCAGTTTCCACATCAAAGCAAAAAGACCAGAGCTAGCTAATGAACAATACAATGGTTTAACAAGCACTACTGTACAGTACTAAGTAAAACATACAGGCGTACTGTGCAATACAGTACAATACTCATTCAGAATTTTTTTTTGAAAACAAGTGTAAAGTATGTTAGAGTTAACACATTTTCTGCCACCATTGAACACCCCGATCGCCCAGGACGAAGTTCACCGTCCTTTCAATTAGTAACGCCCAGCGCCCAGGACGAGGATTGATCAAAAAGACGGAGGTTATTGATATCAAAACCGGTTTTGAAACCGATCGCTCCACAGCCTGGGAGCACCTGTTGGTGGGACGTCATCGAAAATGTTCCCCCCCTGTTTAGCCGACGAGAAAATCTTAAAAAGTGAATAACTCTTGATCTAAATCACAACGTCTAATTCTAAGAAAAGTTCATGTATTAGACGGCCCACCGCGGTCCCGTCACTAGTCGCGGTGGTTTTAATCATACCTCCCGTTGTTGTCGATCGCCTCTAGAGTGTTTTGGCTACATCTAGCTGCTACAGCCACATCCGGGATAGCATCCGGTCCGTCGGTAAAAGTGCTCCGCTGCTATAAATTGCCGGGCGTTATGATTTAATGGATTAAATAACCCCGGGCGTTCGGGGTGTTGACCGGAAGTAAAATGGCCTATAGCTAATGTGCAGGTCAGGTCGTAACTTGGAAAGTCATCACAAGCGTTAAAAAATTCCAGCGGGCCCGGACGGTTAGCTCAACCGTCTGGGCACCTAGGCTGCCAAGCCAGCCGGACGGCGTGCCGCGGGCTCGACTCCCGAGCCCGACGGCCTTTGCCGCGTGTCACTCCCCATCTCTCACCCCCTTTCCTGTCTAATTACTGTACCCTATCAATAAAGGCAAAAAACACCAACAAAATATCTTAAAAAAAAAGAAAAATCCAGAGTACAGACAGGAACAGTCAGACAGAAAAATAGGTGACAGTCAAATAAATAGAGAGAAGAAATATCCATATTTCCCCCCCTCAGACATGTATGAGCAGTTGGATGTTTGTTGGAGCCTCCTCTCCATACGACCCGATGCCGAGTCAGCAGTACAGCAGAGACAGCATAGCTCTGTGACTGTGAAACCACATCTGATCAGAAGCCATCCCTGCAGGGCAAAACTCAGCACGATTCGCCAGGATCGTTTGTACACGGCGCAGGCAACGTTATTCAGCAACTGTGTGTGTGTAGTGTACCTGCGTACTTGTTGTTAGATCCCTTCGCTTCAAAATAAACCTCAATCGTCTCTGATGAGCCACAGCATTGTGACACAAAAGTGGTGTGTGTGTGTGCGTGCGTGCGTGCGTGCGTGCGTGCGTGCGTGCGTGCGTGCGTGCGTGCGTGCGTGCGCTCATGCAATGGCACGCACATGCCCTTTGCTGATTGCCTTGCTGCCCTTGTCTTGCCAAGGTCAATTTCAAACACAAAACACAATGATGAGAGGGCCGTGACTCAGAAACCCTGGATGGGAGGGGGGGAGGGGGGGGGGGGGGGGGCATATAGGGAGGCACAGAAACGGAGAGTAAGAGAGGGCAGCGTTACCATGGTGATGCCGTGCTGTCACACAACCACACTCGCCCGTATCGTCTGCCAAATTGAAAGGCAGAGAGACGAGAGCACCGACATGAAGACTGTTGTTCTAACCCAGTGGTTCCCACACTTTTTCGTGTCAAGGACCCCCAAATCAACATTGATTAGGCCACGGACCCCCCCATTTGAAATTATGCCAGTGACCCCGATAAGGGAGGATTTTTACGGCTCTAGCAGTGATTCCGAAACATTCATTTCATGGACCCCCCAGTTTCACACGCATTATGCTACGGACCCCCGATTTAATGGCATTTCTATCTCTGGTACCCCAATTTATCCTGTAAAACCACTGTTAATTTAACTCTGAGTGTACAAATGGAACCAAATGGTCCCGTTAGGGTCCATTTGGTTCCATTTGGAAGTAGGCAGGAATGCATTGGACCCAGGCAACAGCCCAGCTTTAATGATCTTAAATCCCTTTTATTTTAATTGTTTTGTAGTAATCGTACAACATAAACATTACAGAGACTTTAGTTGTTACTGTACAATACTTTAAAACAGTTGTCATGTTGCACACATGCCTAAAATTGTTCTTATTTGCGCCGCCCTCGTTTGAAAACAATGTATTTCAAACTCCAGCTTGTCCCAGTTCAGGCGCGTATGAACTTCTGTCCCCTCAATATCGTAACTCTTCTATTAGATGGCTCTACCCAGGAGAGGGTTGCTCTGTAGTTTTTTGCACCCAGGTGCTGACGATTGATGTTCTGATGGTATATGCAGCAGGTGAAACGCGCGGGCCGCACTCCGGTGCCACGAATGGGTGGAATTTGCAAAACGAGCGCATGATAACGAGATCATGATCACGAAATCCGGACCTCAAAATTGAGGTCCGGGGCTAGGCTAAACTTCCGCTCGCTCGAGCCATTGAGTTATAATTATACTTCCGGCAGTCTTCCGGGTGCTTCAAAACGCCACTGAGCAACTTCCACTGAAATTAATAGCTTGGGCCGGGGCTAACGCTCCAGTTCGGTCTCTATCCTGTATAGCTCTATGATCTTGCCGTATTCTATACTGTAGTCCATTTTCACTGCTAACTCCTACACGTGGTCTTAGGGAGAGCTTAGATAACCATGTGTCTCCTTTGATAGGTGCAATATGTCAAGGCTACTTCTTTTCACCTGACAGTGGCACAGGGAGAACATAACGCACGCTGAACAACACACACTATAGAGGGTAATGCGCATGCATATAGTGAGTGGCAGATTGAGTGGCAAAGTGAGTGACAAAGGGAATTTAACGTTGATTAAAGTCATTTTTAGTGCAATCAAATAGGACTTTTGGTCTGGATGTATGTGCTGTCAAGGCCAGAACGTAGTTTTTTTGCCACTCAGTAGGCATTTCCGCGACATACTAATTCCTACACGGGTTGTGCTTATGACCACGCCCCCGGGCAAGTTAAGTTTACTGACGTTAAGGTTATAGGGTTAGGGTTATGTTTAGGTATAGTTTTACTGAGGTTAAGGTTGGGGTTAGGTTTAGGCTGTCAATCACAGCGACTGGCCAATCACAGCACGTCCTTGCACAACCCGTGTAGGCTTTGGTATGACGCGGGCCGGCATTTCGCATAACTTCCTGGTATGATGATGATGTCACTCGCATACCCTCTATTGCTGAGCAACCTTGCGGTTGCTAAAGCAGTGACGGAGAGATGAACTGATGCACCCTTCACTCTCCCCTTATGTTGTCTCGTCTACCTTCAAAGGGACACGATTTTCAAGGGTGTATATTCGGTGTGCCCCGTGACACGAAACGCTGACCATAGTTTGACAGTAGTGGCCATTCTTGAGATGTGCAAAGACACTTCGCGTCCCTGGCCTGGGCCGGCTTAGCGGTCCAGGCACCTTGGCTGGTAATCCAGCATGACAGTGTGTCGTGGGTTCGAGTCCTGGGTTCTTTACCGAAAACTGGAATAGAGGATATGCGCGTGACATCATCATCAAACCAGGAAGTTATGTAGGAACGCCTACTGAGTGGCAAAAAACTACTTTCTGGCCTTGACAGCCCATACATCCACACAGAAAAGTCATATCTGATTGCATTAAACAACATTAAACAATGTTAAACTCACTTTGCCTGTTCTTTGCCACTCGATTTGCCACTCGATGTGCCATTCACTTTAAGCATGCGCATACTCTCTATAGGAATAGGCTTTTAGCCTCCATCTAGTTTTCTGATGGGTTTCACTTCCACTTGGTAGGATTAAGAAAAAGCAAAAAAAGAACATCAGCAATAATAGAAACTAAGACTATTACAAAGAATCAGCAATATTAGAAAGAAAGAGATGATCAAATAAGACGATTACAAAGAATCAGCAATATTAGAAAGAAAGATATGATCAAATAAGACTATTACAAAGAATCAGCAATATTAGAAAGAAAGAGATGATCAATACACACTCTATCTCTTTCCACCCTGGCTGTGTGCATGTCCACAGCACGCTGGAGAGCTTCTTCCCCTTGGACTGGGAATTGACGACCTGTCCCCCCCCCCCCCCCCCCCCCGTCCACGGGGTCTTGCACCCCTGGATCCAGCTCTGGGACCTCTCCGTCCCATTCTCGATCATCTGCATCATGTGATGGCCCAAATAATGCCACTACTACCACTTGAGAGACTTAAATCAGAAACACAAAATAAGCCAGATGTATTCGTAGAGGTATGGACCCCCTTTTTGGACTATATCGAAGAGCGCAGTTGATTCTATGTAGGACGAAACCCACCATCACTTTGCACACATGCATTCCACTTCCACAACCCTGTACCACTTGGGAACTATTATTATATATTTTTTTCCTTTTTCTTTCATTTTCTTTGTTCTTCATTGTTGTTCTTATATATTATTGTATATTACTTTTTTTTTAAGTAACTGTCTTGTATTGTAAGTCTGTGTCGTCTTGGTGTCTATGTAAAAAAAAAAGAAAAAATCCTCAAAATAAATGATGATAAAAAAAAATCAAAACAAACATTTAATTACCCCATTCAAGGATGATATATATAGCAACGGGGGTCATCGCCATGTTGGCTTGGTGGTGATCATATACAGAGATAGATAGCCCTGAATGACGGTACAAGGTTTGTAACTCAAGAGTGTACAAATGGAACCAAATGGACCCTACGGGGCTACGAGTCCATTTGGTTCCATTTCTTCACTCAGAATTATGGGGGTCCTTGAAAAAAAACCCATTTGAGAACCGTCCAGCCTACTACCAGTTTGTCCTAACGGGTCGTAATCTTGAGAATGCCATTCAGTCAAATTCAAATATTTGCCACAGACAAGAACAGGTTTTTGCAACTTGTCCGTGTACGGACATAATGATGACCTAAAGATCGTGTTGTCTTTGCAGTCTTGGGAGAAGGGGTGCATTTGAAAACAAACAGAAACGAACTGTTGCCTAAAACAGAAATGTGCATGAAAGGGGCGAGGGGCTGCCAATCGAACCTTTTCTGGTTATATTTTTTCTTTCGACCACGTCTTTCAATTTCAGAAGCTAACAAAGCTCTGACCAACACAAAACAAAGCCTCTGACTGAGGCGGCCAATGGATAGATGTTATACGGGTAGACTAGTAAAACTAAATAGCGATTTTATTTCTAACTGCATATGCCTATGAATACTACTAGCGTAGCGTCAAAAGCAAAACATAGAAGGCATATACTGGTACTAATAACGTCTTGAGCAGTAGTAAAACTATAGCTATTCTTATACATAAATCACGTAAGCACTAAGTAAACGGGTGTAAAGTAGCGTTAGTCTAAATTTTCTCAAAAAGATTATATTTTGTACTTACTGATTTGAAGATGTGGAACTCGACTGATCCATGATGCATGATCCATGATTTGTTGTCTCCACCAGGCCGAAGGCATGGGGAGAGAGTATGTTTTGCACTCCGTCCGTCCGTCCGTGTGTCCGTCCGTCCGTCCGTCCGTCCGTGTGTCCGTCCGTGTGTCCGTCTGTGAACAGCTAATCTCCGCCACTGTTAACCCGGTCGATGCCACATTTTGCACACACACTCCCTGGATGCCAACGATGAACCTCTGCCCCAAAATTTCCAGAACGGCCTGTTATAGCGCCACCAGGAGGCCGCTTTGTGCAAAACAAGTTTTTGGACAGTACACCTACAGATTTTGTCCAAACATCACGCAAATTAGTACACAGTCTCTCTAGAGCCATTCCTTCAGATTTCCCAGACTCCATCCTGATTGGCTAAGATTGGCTTCCAAAGTTCGCAGGAGTGTTCAGTTTCAAACAAAATGCTGCAAATCATGAACACATCGTGTGATTTCCGTGACATTGCGCACGCACATTCCCACTCGGCCGAGGAAGAAATGCCACGTGAACATTTTCAACTCAGCCTCATGGTGGCGCTATAACTGGCCGAAAAGTGTTTTTACCTCTAACTGCACGGATCTGTGGATAACTTTGTATGCCAACTCCCTAGAGGCCAAGGAAAAACCTTTGCCTGGAATTTTTCACATCTGCTCTTTATAGCGCCACCAGGAGGCCGACATATGTAAAACACATTTTCTAATATTACTCCTTCAGATGTTATCCAAATTGCACGCAAATCGGTACACATGTATAGTCATGTAATCCACCTTCATTGCCTACGATTGGCTTCTAAACTTTTCAGGAGTAGCCCGCTTGGTACCCGTTTTGTACAAATCGCCACAACTACTCAACGCAGCGTCCGATTTCGGTGAAACTGTGCATGCATATTCCCACTAGGCTGAGGAAAAAATGCCACTTGACAGTTTTCAAATCAGCCTCATGGTGGCGCTACAACAGGCCAAGCTGTGTCTCACACACACACACACACACACACACACACACACACACACACACACACACACACACACACACACACACACACACACACACACACACAAAACATGATTATATTACTCCTAAACATTTTGCCAAACATCACACACACTCCTATCCTCCTGGTGGAGACCTGTGCCCAGAAGGGCACTTTTTCTAGTTTATTTTGCTTTCTCCTGGTGTAAAAAGGTTTTAGTGGATGTTGATGTTGCCTGCACTCTGTGCGCGTTCACGAAACAATGAGGTATGCGAGGGAGGGGGCTTCCAGAGAAAGAGGCGACTCTTTGGCGCCCCTAGCGGACCGGGGTTCTGAAATCACTGAAATCACCTTTAACTGCTGATTTATATAGAATTTTCTCTATCATAACTCTAATAGCGCTTCTGTGTGTGTGTGTGTGACTGTGTGTGTGTGTGTGTGTGTGTGCGTGTGCGTGTGTGTGTGTGCGCGCGCAGGTGGCAGAGACAAGCGCGGAGGTCCAGTATTAACGTTTCCCTCACGCAGCAACCACGACAGAATACGACAGGAGGACCTGAGGAGACTCATAGCCTACCTGGCTGGCATCCCCAGGTGGGACCATCTACATTTGTTCTCTACTCACCTGTGTTTGTGTGTGCACTATATTATTACTATACTTGTGAGGCCCAAATGTCAAGAGAGATGAATGTTTTATGGTTAAAACAATGATATCTAGAGTTAGCTTTATTATATATATTAGCTATATGCACACACATGCCATTTTGGAAAGAACTTCCCTCCCTACTTCCTTCACAGGTGTTGCCGATGATACTAATGAAGGCTCGGTTCCATTCTGGTCAAACAGAGTCAGGGTGCTGCTATTGTGCATGTTGGGGTGGGTCTCAAAGTGTTATTGGGTTCCAAATGGCCCCGTAACTCTGAGAGTGTACAAATGTACAAAGATTTGTACACTCTCAGAGTTATGGGGGTCCTTGAAATTAAAGAGTTTGAGAACCACTGCACACTAAATGGAACATAGCCTTAACTAGAAAAAGTGCCCCTCGGGGGACAGGTCTCCACCAGGGCAGGTCAGGTTGTGGCCTCCTGGTGGCGCAATAATAGGCCGATGTGAAAAGGGTTCCATTTCTTCTTACGCCTTGGATGGCAATTGGATGATGTGAGGTATTTTATTCCAAAAATGTGTTTTGCAAAAATCCACCTGTTGGTGGCGCTATAAAAGGCCAATGTGAAAAGGGTGGGATATATTCCTCAGCCTAGTAAGAAAATGTGTGAAAGATTTAACGTAAATTGCATGCTGCGTTCATGATTTGAGGCTTTTTGTTCAAAACGGGCCAATCCTGCAAACTTTGCAAGCCAATATTAGCCAATTAGTATGGAATATGAAATATCGGACAGATCCGTCTTGAGCACATGACTATAGAGATACTGTGTAACGATTTGCGGAATTTTGTGTTTGTGTTTTACAAAAGTCGCACACACACACACACACACACACACACACACACACACACACACACACACACACACACACACACACACACACACACGCGGACGGAGTGTAAAACACTCTCCCCATGCCTTCGGCCTGGTGGAGACAATTAGTATCATCGGTAACACCTGTGAAGGAAGTAGGGAAGCGGCCCGGAAGTAGGAGGAGTTATTCTGTGAGCATATAGCCCATTGGGACTTGGGAGAAGATTCTAGTTGGAGTTAGGTATCTAGGTTTAGGGGTTAGAGTTGCGATTAAAATACATAACAAAATTACATTCATAAATGTGGCTGCTGCCTAACATGTTGATGTCCTCACAAGAATAGTAATACAAACGTGTGTGTGTGTGTGTGTGTGTGTGTTGGGGGTTCACGGGGCGCTGTGCGTGTATTTGTGTGTGTGCGAGCATAATGCATAATGCATCTTATGTGTGTGTGCGAGACGGAGAGGGATGGTGCACTTAGTGTGTAGGATTAGCAGTCATCGATCTGTCAGCGAGCACGTGAAAGAGGGGGGGGGGGGGAGGAGGGGAAGAATGAATCACAGAGCGAGATAGGGGTTGAGGAGAGGGGGCAAGAAACATGTGAGGGGGGGGGGAGTCGGAGAGAGGGGGAGAGAGAGAGAGAGAGAGAGAGAGAGAGAGAATGACAATGAATAATATTGTGGGCCAGAGAGCCTGCCGCAGCTTTCCCTGCTGCCAAAAACCCATCCTCTACATTTTAATCATCAGAAGGAGGGCGAGAAAGCGAGGGAAGCCGAGGGGAGGGGGCGGAGGGAGAGAGAGAGAGAGAGAGGAGTGGAGGGGAGGACTAGAAAGTGATATATACTATATATACTGTATATGAGCGAAAGAGAGAACACTTGATGTAAATATCCATAACAGAGAGGGGAATGAGTGACAGGGGAGAGATGAAACGGGACTAGAGAGAGAGAGAAGGATCCATAACAGAGAGAGAGAGAGGGGTGGTGGGGGGCGTTAGAATTAAGCACGAGCGAGAGCACCAGGCATGCGCGGGGAGGTGTGTGAGTGGGTGTAAATGTGTGTGTGTGTGTGTGTGTGTGTGTGTGTCTGTGAGTGTGAGTGTCGCAGTAGCAGTGCAGTAGTTGTTGTTATGGTCGCTCGCTGTGGATGAGTTGCTCTGAACGCTTTGACTCCGAGGTAAATATATCTCCCATCTTCCTACATTATTTTTTCTATTTTCTCCCTCTTTCTTTCGCACTCTCTCTCTCTCTTCATTACTCAGTCTCCTCTCTCTCTCTCTCTCTCTCTCTCTCCATCTGTCATCAATCCGTCCTTCCTCTGTGCTCGTCTTTTTCCCACTTTTCTCTCGGCAAAAGGCAAACATGACAACATCGTCTGTCACGTTTGGGGATTCTCTGCTAGTCCTCTTCCGTCGCGTTTCCGTCCTCTCTCTCTCGGGAGTTAGTTGGTATCAGCTTTAAACATCACTTCTGTATCTCTTGTTGTTACTATTATGATATTATATATTTTTTTGTTGATATGGTGTGTGTACAGGGATCCGTGCAGTGAATGTAAACACACAAACTCAATTTCCCTCTTTCAGACTTGTTTTAGATTTTGTATAATCTGTGGGTTTCTTTTCAAAAGGTGTTATGCTATTTTATTGGATTATTATTTTGTTTTGGGGGGGGGGGGGAGGTGGTAAACGTCTGAACGCAGCGCTCTGCACCGTGTCTAACTTCAGACTGGCTGCTTGTGCCTCAGGGGAGAGAGAGAGAGGTACTGTAGATGTGGGCAGGTGGACAGATTGGGGGGAAAAGGGATAACAAAAAAAGAGAATTTAAAAGTCACATTCAACGTGATTTAGTGGATTTTAAATGAAAGCTAGTTTACGAAACATAGAATGATGAATCTGTGGTTGGCGGAGGTGTGTGTGTGTGTGTGTGTGTGTGTGTGTGTGTGTGTGTGTGTGTGTGTGTGTGTGTGTGTGTGTGTGTGTGTGTGTGTGTGTGTGTGTGTGTGTGTGTGTGTGTGTGTGTGTGTGTGTGTGTGTGTGTGTGTGTGTGTGTGTGTGTGTGTGTGCCTGCGCGTGCGTGTCCTGAGGGAGCGAGTCTCACGACTGGAGCGCAATTCTGCCGATGTGTACTTTTCTGCACAGAAGAACCATGGCTCATTTGTAATTGTTTGTTTCATGTGTGCGTGGTTGTGAATTACTACCTAATATTTTAGTGTGCACACTTATTTTTTCCTTATTTATGTGTGTGCGCCTGCGGAGTGTGTGTGTGTGGGTGGGGGGGTGGGGGGGGCATACTGCTTGTGCGTGGGTGGGTGTGGGTGGGGGGGGGGAATACTGCTTGTGCGTGGGTGGGTGTGGGTGTATGCTGCGTTGCGTAGGCTGCTCACAGTATAGAAAATGCGTCATCATCTCATGGTTTGTTGTGATTCCCCCCCCCCCCATCCATCCATCCATCCATCCATCCCTGCCTCGCCTCTACCATATCTCTCCCACCATCCAGACCTCTGTGCATATCTCTCTCTCTCTCTCTCTCTCTCTCTCTCTCTCTCTCTCTCTCGCACCCGCCCTGTCCACCCCTCCACTCAATCGTTCTTCTTCTCTCCCTCCCTCCGCTCCTCTCTCTTTTTAGTCTTTCACTTTTTTTTGCTGCCTCTCGTACTCTGTCTTTTTTGCCTCTCCTCTTCTCCCTCTCTGAACTGAACTCCACTCCCTCTGTTTTTCTGTTTTGTTTCTCTACTGTCTGTCCTCTCTCTCTCTCTCTCTCTCTCTCTCTCTCTCTCTCTCTCTCTCTCTCTCTCTCTCGCTCACACGTTCTCTCTCCATCTCTGACCCATCCCCGTCTCTCCATGTCTGTTCCTATTGGCATCGTGACAAGGCAAAAGTGCAATAGAACGAACAATCGGAAAGAGACAAATGAATGTACCGGTATGTACAATTAAAAGGGAACAAAGAAATGCATCTTACATAGTCTTTTGAAAAATCTTGCAAAACCGCAACAATTGTGCATTTGCTGTCAGAAATATAGTTATATTTCACATATATACACAAAGATGGCAAAGGTTAGCTTGAGTTAAAACGTTGGCAACAAATGGCAGCCATATTTCAGTGTTTTGCCGCCTCCTCTCTCCTCCTCAGTGAGGAGGTGTGTAAACATGGCTTCTCTCTCCCCCTCAGTGTTGAAGTGTGTAAACATGGCTTCTCTCTCCCCCTCAGTGAGGAGGTGTGTAAACATGGCTTCTCTCTCCCCCTCAGTGTTGAAGTGTGTAAACATGGCTTCTCTCTCCTCCTCAGTGAGGAGGTGTGTAAACATGGCTTCTCTCTCCCCCTCAGTGTTGAAGTGTGTAAACATGGCTTCTCTCTCCCCCTCAGTGAGGAGGTGTAAACATGGCTTCTCTCTCCCCCTCAGTGAGGAGGTGTGTAAACATGGCTTCTCTCTCCCCCTCAGTGAGGAGGTGTGTAAACATGGCTTCTCTCTCCCCCTCAGTGAGGAGGTGTGTAAACATGGCTTCTCTCTCCCCCTCCAGTGAGGAGGTGTGTAAACATGGCTTCTCTCTCCCCCTCCAGTGAGGAGGTGTGTAAACATGGCTTCTCTCTCCCCCTCAGTGAGGAGGTGTGTAAACATGGCTTCTCTCTCCCCCTCAGTGAGGAGGTGTGTAAACATGGCTTCACGGTCATCGTGGACATGCGAGGCTCCAAGTGGGACAGCATCAAGCCCCTGCTGAAGATCCTGCAGGAGTCCTTCCCCAGCTGCATCCACGTGGCGCTCATCATCAAGCCGGACAACTTCTGGCAGAAGCAGAGGACCAACTTTGGAAGCTCCAAGTTTGAGTTTGAGGTGAGTGAGCCAGCCGCCGTCCCGACAGACGGACACCCTGGGCAATGGACCGGAAATATAATCCAAACCGACATTTAGAACCTCGAACCGACTTAACCCATTTTGACCTGAGATCAGTTTCTAAAAATGTCTTCTACATCCTGACAGTTTTCTGAAAAAGCTGTGTTTCTATGTCAGTCGTTCTTCGATTTTTCAAAAATAGCAGACCTACAAGCTTGTAGCGCGCCACTCGGTGGCGTGCTATGAGCTTGTAGATCTGCTATTTTTCAATAGCTAAAGCATAACATAAGGGCCTTTCAAACGGGAAGCGAGGAACGTTGTCGCGTTGTTGCCTGGATCAACGACAGGTCTCCACCAGGCCTGCTCAAGAGGGGCGCAACAACGCAAGCGTTAAAAAAAAAAGCTAAACGGTATCCAGGTCTGGTGAGTCGCGGGCGTGTGCACGCGCGCAACAAATTCACGGGACCGCGCTCACGTAAATACGCTAGCGTTGTCGCACCGCGACTGCTCCCCAGTGCTCCGCGCAAAAACGCAGGTCTCATCGAAAATGAACTATAGGCGCGTTATCGCTTCACGTTTGAAAGGCCCTTTAATCTTAGAATAATCAATCTTTTTTACGCGTACTCTATGTATCTATGTATTTAAAATGTGTACGTCTTATGTATTTATCAACAAATAGACACAACTACATCGATTAGTCTGATTAAGCACTTAAGTCCTGCATTCTAATGTTAATACAATGGTGGCGCACAAAAAAGTCCATATAACAAAATAGTGAAAATAGCCAATCTTGTACAAGCTGGGAGCTTCTACAAACCTGCAGATCTGCTATTTTATCCATTTCTTCATTTTTAAATCGTTATTATTTTCAATAATCGTGTTATTGATTTGAGGTCCTACCGCCCAGTCCTACCGTTCGTTGGCCAATGGTGTTTGTGCTGCAGCTTTGCAGTATTTTTGTCAGGATGAGAAGCTGAGCTGGATGTCAGTTTCTCCCGTTTACTGTTGACTAGCGTCAGTATTATTTAACACATTCTGATCTACAGATCTACAAGCTTGTAGGTCTGCTATTTTTGAAAAATCGTGAAAATGTGGCGTAAGTCTTTGAATATATATTCTTTCAGAGCGAACGTTTTTAACTAAAGAAATTGCTTCTGGGACAACATATTTTCAGATGGGGGTCTGCGGACAAATACATATAATTCTGTGGGTCCTTGACATCAAATATTGAGCACCACTGATATAGAAACAGGTATTTCAGATGTTTTAGAAGAATTCTTTTAAATCGGGTCAGGTCTAAATGGGTTAATTAGTTATAAACTGCTTGCTGTTGACTAGCGTCAGTATATTTAATTAGTTATAAACTGCAGTGTTTCCTCTGGAATGGTTCTCAGCCTGGTTGTGGCGCGCAGGATGACATAATAATTGGCGCGGTTGGAACATTAATAATAAAACAAATGTTCACTAGTATGTATACCCTATTTATTCAAGACAAGAACAAACCATGAACCAACTGATCAAATCAAGTTAATAATGTGAATTAATTGGATAAAAAAAAAATATATAAGATTTTTATTTTCTGAATCAACAATGAATGGGCAATTTGGTTGGCCAGGTCATCATTTTACAAAACATGTGCACCTCTGCACAGGTCAAACTGCTGTCAGCATGATGAGGCTGCTTCCAGCATCATGATGATGATGATGATACAGAATAGTGGAATGACATTGAGAGGAGGATGTGATAATACTGCATTACCTGCTGAATCATGAATCATTTTTGTGTTAGTGAAGGATTTTGAGGTTAGCATCGCTAAACATAGCCATAGTCTGATTTCAAGCCCGTTTTATTCATGCGCTCTAATGAGGTTTTAACAAGCGGCTCCCACTATCCCACTGGGTTTTTTTTTGTGTTATGACAAGTGTAGCTTAAAGCCATTTTCCAATGATAATTAGCATTTTTTTTTGTCTGTGCAGTCTATTACCGCGAGTGGAAAGTTGCAATTATTTGCCTGGTAGATACAGACACGTGTGCGCAGCGCACCCCCAGCTTAATTGATTGGGCTTTGATCATTGACATGTGCGTGCGTGCGTGCGTGCGCGCGCGCGCGCACACACACACACAGGCACACGCACACACACAGAAACACGTGGTATTGAGCCGGGCTGATGATACTATTGACTGGTTCATGAGTACAGTTACAGTATACTGAATGAGAAGCCACTTGCTGCAGGGCAGGATACAATTATACAGCAAGTGTCCTGCTATGACTGTGTGTCTAGTGTGTGTGTGTGTGTGTGTGTGTGTGTGTGTGTGTGTGTGTGTGTGTGTGTGTGGCGTGCGCATGCGTAACTGAGTGTGACATTCTGCCATCCATTTGGCAAACTTTTCCAAGTCTAATAAAAGAGTTGCCACTGCAGATGCACTCATATGTGTCATAGTGTGTGTGAGAGTCTTAAATCTGTCTCTGACCAAAATAACACCTGCGGTAGGATGATCTCCTTGGCTATATATCTACAGTGCCCCCCTTGCCCCTTTTTTCTGTAGAAATGGAACATTCCACGAAGATATGGAACATTCCCATCTGCTTAGTTAGATGTAGAATAGAAGAGTAGAAAGTGAACTATAGCCTTGCATTTTCTGAAGAGTGTGTGTGTGTGTGTGTGTGTGTGTGTGTGTGACACGCGCACGCACGCACGAGAGAGAGAGAGATTGAGAGATGTGAATACATCTCTTTGTGTTGATTGTTGTTTCCCCCCCCACCTCCCCACTAGCCAATCATCCTCCTCGTTTTATTGGTCCTTTTTATTGAACGCAGTGCAAATCAATTATGTTGTCCAACAATAGAGATAAAGTAGCAGTATCAGGGGTTTTCAATGGCAACAGCCATGCTCTTTCACATAATACAACAAACCCACACAAACCCCCACAAAGCCTCTCTCGCGCTCCACTCTCGCTCCACTCTCTCTCTCTCTCTCTCTCTCTCTCTCTCTCTCGCTCTCTCTCGCTCTCTCTCGCTCTCGCTCTCGCTCTCGCTCTCTCTCTCTCTCTCTCTCTCTCCTTTTAATTCCCGGTTCAGATCAGTGGAGCTTTATTGACCTGGGAAACATAAACTACATTAACAACATGGCCAGAGGAAGTGTGAAATACTTTGTAGGGGAAAAAATGCGTGTACAGTACATGTAGCAATAGCATGTAGCAATTCAGGCTTACTGGATCGAATAAAGAAAGGTGTAAACAGAGACATTGCACATCACAATCAAATATAGTAAAGGTACTTAACCCATTTAGACCCGAGTTAAAAACATTCACTTTGAAAGAATATATATTCAAAGATTTGCGCCACATTTTTACGATTTTTCAAAAATAGCAGACCTACAAGCTCGTAGCGCGCCACTCGGTGGCGCGCCATGAGCTTGTAGATCTGCTATTTTTCAATAGCTAAATTATAACATAATGTTTAAAACACTAAAAGGGGTTCCCGCCCAAAATGGGTTAAAAATGCAAACGGTACAACTAATTTATTTATGTATTTGAAGGCATTTGCTCTGAATGTACATGTAATCATTACGCTGCAGATGGAAACCAGTGTACACTGAGTGGGAAGGGATTAGAGGTGTGACAGTGGCCTTCGATCCAGGCACGACCCGATCGGATGATGTGAAATCCTGTGATGTGTCGACTGCTAGTGATCGTACCAATCACAGCCGATTGAACGAGCGCCAGCGGGCTGAAATAGAGTGGGGTTATGTGTCGCGAAATGAGATCGTGGAGCTCCTGCTGTGTCCGTCCACAATCATATTGTACGCCGGGTGATTTTGACGTCACCTCTCACTGAAAATCCACTTAACCCACAGTATGCCCCGTCCGTCTCTCTCTCACCCTTCAGACCACCATGGTGTCGTTAGAAGGCCTGTCCAAGGTGGTAGACCCCTCACAGCTGACGGCAGACTTCGAGGGGAGTCTGGACTACAACCACGATGAGTGGATAGAGGTGAGCTGAGCAGACCTAACCAGTGCCTCTTGTTTTGTTTCTTAAATCTTATCTATACGCGGTGACATCGTCAAGTGTTCATTTATGTATCCATGTGTCTGTGCTTCCCAATTTACTGGGAAAGATACTGGGAAACGTGGCTTGGAATCGGCCGGCACTTTGCAACGTTGCTAACTTGCATAACTCCTTCCTTACAGACGTGAGTCAGGGCAATGAGGAACCTTATGCAACAGGTGTTGAGAGTGTGCATCTCTAGTGGCCTATTGCACTTTCAACTGTACACATGGGTTGATGAACTGAGGATTTTACTGTTTTTTTCCTTTATTTACCCAGGGTAGTAGCTGGGCACATGTGCTCATTTTCAGCAACGCCCTGCACATGGAAACACACAGACAGACAGACAGACACACACATTAAAACCTGGGAGCTGACCAGTACAACCACAGTCTTATACTGTTGGCCACTAAGCAGCTCCACTGGAGCAGTTGGGGGTTCAGTGTCTTGCTCAAGGGCACTTCAGCGGTGTTGGGTGAGTGATGACCATCATCACTTCCCGACCCAGATTTTTCCTGCCCGGCCGGGGAATCGAACCGGCAACCTTTCGGCAGCAAGTGCGCTTCTCTAACCCTTAGGCCACCGCTGCCCCAAGAATATATTCGTGTTGCACAAGATCCTGGTGGTACTCGTGAAATCCAAACCAACACATACCCTATGTTTTCCATTTCTCGAATTGACGCACATTTACATTTTAAAATGTGCTAAAATGGCAAAAGTTTTACATTTAGCCCGTCATTGAGTATTGACTTCCCTTCAAGCACCGTCCAATCGACGTGACACAATCACGCCGTGGCTTCCAGACGTTTTTCTTTCGGTACACCTAATTGCGAACGCAGTGAGCACTAACTATGAGACCTAGCAGAACATGTCTGTCTGTGTGTGTGTGTGTCTGTGTGTCCCGCTGTAACACCACCCGCCCGCCACCAGAGGGCGCAGCTGTATCACACACACACACACACACACACACACACACACACACACACACACACACACACACACACACACACACACACACACACAAAACTTAACTTAAAAAAAAAATTTAAAAAGAAAAAACTTAACTTAAAAACACTTAACTTAAAAATAAATCTTAAAACACAAAAAAAAAGAAAAAAAGAGAACTTCAAAAAAAGTACGTAATTCATTCTAATTGTTGTTATTGCAATTTACGAGCTGCGTTGGCTTCCCGCGTTCGCGCGTCTTACTTGTCTTACGTGGACCTTTTTTTCTGTGCCAGGTGCGGGTGGCCTTCGAGGAGTTCTCGGGCCATGCGAGTCAGATGCTGTCGAGGTTGGAGGAGATGCAGGACACTGTCTCCAGGAAAGACTTCCCTGTAGACCTGGAAGGAGCCAGGAGAATGATCGAGGAACACGCCACGCTGAAGAAGAAGGTCATCAAAGCCCCCATAGAGGAGCTAGACACGGAGGGACAGAGGTACGCGCACGCACGAGCACCCACATTCATTGACGTTAGTTAGATCGCGCTCTTTGCCATGGTCAATGGCTCTGGGTTGCTAGGAGACCGATAAAACCTGGAAATTAACCGCAAAGTGAAAAGTCCGTCTGCGTCTGTCTCAATGTAAATAGATTTAGTTTTGGTCAAAACGAGCTTTATTCAACCGGCCCAAAACTAAATAACCGATGATCGCGGTACGGATTACAAAATGTATTTTCCGGGTGAAAGAAGATGCGATCACTTTACACATAATTTAGTTACGTCCGGGTTCACGTCTTGGGACCCGAGGGTTTTCAAAAACAATGGTTTTCACCCCAAAAAAATAAGAAATAAATGCTGGAAGTAGCAGAATAATTAACATTTGAGTCCAATCACGCCTTTTCACGCCTTCTGGTCCGAACGCCCACAGCGCCGACATCGTCTTTTCCTCCCTTTTCTCGCCTATTTTAATAACAATTGATTATGGTTCACAACTGATAAAACTCTGGTAGCGGTCCGCTGAAAAAAAAAACCCAGAGGAAAACCGGAAATGAATGTCTATGGGACATCGTAATATCTCGTAATATCTCGGATTCTTCTTTTTTTGGCTCAAAACAAGCTTGATTTGCGGCTCATTTCTCTAAACGATATGATCCTCGGTTACAAAATGTCTGTTTTGGGTGGATTAAATGACGTAAGCTGGACATGTTTACAATGTCTTAGTGTTAGTCTAGTTTTAGTCGACTAAACATCATAAGATTTTGGTCGACAAAATCTACAGTTGATTTGGTCGACTAAAACGTATTTTGGTGGGCGTTGATGCCATCGTAATGACAGTTGCTGAAAATAGCCGATCTAGATCTGCTATTTTCAGCATGCAACCAAGTGTAAAATGACTTATACTGGATCTCTTGTCCACTAGTCCCTTCCTAACATTTTAGTCTAGTTTTTATTTGTTGACAAAATTGTCAGTATATTATTTAGTCATAGTTTTAGTCATCATGGCTTACTTTTTATGTAGTTTTTGTCAGTGAAAAAGGGTAGTCGACGGACATTTCTCACCATAGTTTCAGTCGACGAAAACAACACTGCGGCCCTGTGATGATGTGCATATCCTCCTCCCAGGTTGCTGCAGCGCATTCAGAGCAGCGAGTCCTACTCCAACCGGAACAGCGGAGGAGGTGGTGGCGGGGGTGGAGGAGGAGGAGGAGGAGGAGGAGGAGGAGGTGGAGGAGGTGGAGGAGGGATGTGTAACATGGACACCCAGGGCCTGGTGCCCCGGGTCAGCCAGCTGCTGGACAAGCTGCACTCCACCCGCCAGCACCTCCACCAGGCCTGGCACGTCCGCAAGCTGCAGCTGGACCAGTGCTTCCAGCTCCGCCTGTTCGAGCAGGACGCCGAGAAGGTGAAGGGGGGCAGTGTGGTTTTAGATTGATTGGTTGGTTAACCCATGTAGGCCTGACGTCGAGAAAAAAAAAAAAAAAGTCTTCTGAAAGAATATATATTCAAAGATCTGTGCCGCACTTTCACGATTTTTCAAAAATAGCAGACCTACAAGCTATTTTTCAATAGCTAAAGTATAACGTAATCCTTAGTTAAAACACCAAAAGGGGTTCCCGCCCCCAAAATGGGTTAAATACCTTTTATTAGTCAGGGACATTTAGAACAGCATCGTGGTGCAGTGTTCTACAAATGTCTTCTACAAAATCATGACCGTTTTCTGAAAAATGTATCGGTGGTGCTCAAACCTTGTCCATGTCGAGGACCCCCCAGAATTATCTGTATTTGGCCGCGGACCCCCATCTGAAAATATTTTGTTCCAGGGACCCCCCCCAGAAGATTTTCTCCCCATTACAGTTTTGAAAGCCCAGTTCTCAGACTTATTTTATTTCAAGCATCCCCCCCCGTAACTGTCAGAGTAACAGACCTGTAGGTGTCCATTTGGAACCCCCATCAAGGAACACTATGGGTCCCTCTACCCCGCTTTGAGAACTAACGAGGTTGGGGATGGATGGATGAAGGCTGAGGGTGGAGGAGGGGACCGGAGGGGGGCTAGTGTGGGAGACTGAGGGTGGAGGAGGGGGCCGAGGGCTAGTGTGGGAGGCTGAGGGTGGAGGAGGGGACCGAGGGCTAGTGTGGGAGGCTGAGGGTGGAGGAGGGGGCCGAGGGCTAGTGTGGGAGGCTGAGGGTGGAGGAGGGGACAGAGGGCTAGTGTGGGAGGCTGAGGGTGGAGGAGGGGCCCGAGGGCTAGTGTGGGAGGCTGAGGGTGGAGGAGGGGGCCGAGGGCAAGTGTGGAGGCTGAGGGTGGAGGAGGGGCCCGAGGGCTAGTGTGGGAGGCTGAGGGTGGAGGAGGGGGCCGAGGGCTAGTGTGGAGGCTGAGGGTGGAGGAGGTGACCGGAGGGGGGCTAGTGTGGGAGGCTGAGGGTGGAGGAGGGGGCCGAGGGCAAGTGTGGAGGCTGAGGGTGGAGAAGGTGACCGGAGGGGGGCTAGTGTGGGAGGCTGAGGGTGGAGGAGGGGGCAGAGGGCAAGTGTGGAGGCTGAGGGTGGAGGGGGGGCCCGAGGGCTAGTGTGGGAGGCTGAGGGTGGAGGAGGGGGCCGAGGGATAGTGTGGGAGGCTGGGAATATCATGAGAGTGGGGGAATGTGCAGAGTTGTCATTACGGATGCAACAGTTCATCGAACTAATCAATTTAATCCCACCACATTTATAAAATAAATATCACTACACACAAGCTCACAACGCATCACACCGTGAGCCTGGAGCCTATTTTCCTGCAAAGTACAATACCGAACTGCTTGTTTCCGAGCCATTAGTGTGCGTTTCCAAGCATTTGGATTGTACCGAGGCAAGAGCAAAGAGTGTTGTAAAACTCTCTCTTTCTGCTTCTACCTACTGCAGTCAACAAAAAAAATGGGAATCCTGTTTATTCGTGTTAATTAAACTGCGTTTTGCACATGTCAGGAATGTAACAACATGGTGTTTGGTCACATGCACAAACATACAGTTTGTGCATGTGAACAAGAAATGGCAACGTAGTCCAGCATTTGAAAATAATCTCGGTTGAATTAGGAACTCATGATTCGATGCACAGTATCCAACAGTCAGATTTACATGTCGACGTAATGTAAACACCCTGGAGGAGACGAACAACAATACAGTTCTATTTATTCTGAAGAGGCATGCACATTTTGGAGCGAGTAGCAGAATAACCCATTTTGGGCGGGAACCCCTTTTGGTGTTTTAAGCATTATGTTATGCTTTAACTGTTTGAAAAACAGCAGATCTACAAGTTCATAGCACGGCGGCACCGAGTGCCGCGCTATGAACTTGTAGATCTGCTATTTTTGAAAAATTGTGAAAATGTGCCTGAAATCTTAGAATATATATTGTTACAGGGCGAGTTTTAAACTCAAATCTTTGCTACTGGGGGGGTCCCTGGAACAACATATTTTCAGATGGGGGTCGGCGGCCAATGTCATATATATCTGGGGGTCCTTGACATGAATATGTTTGAGAACGACCGACATAGAAACATGAGGTTTTTCAGAAAACCGTCAGGATTTAGAAGACATTTTTTAAATTTCGACGTCAGGCCCAAATGGGATAAAATAGGATGTTGCAGTAAAAAAAAAAATGAAAAAGAAAGAGAGAGCGAGCGAGAGCTGCAGTAGTCATGGACGGACTGCAGTAGTAGTACTAGTCAGAGCTTGTTGCTAGGACACCAACCATGGCCATGGGTTGTTCTGGTCTGTGGGAGAGCCTGCCTGCCTGCCTGAGAGGATTCTCTCTAACAGAGGCATTCCATAACTGGCCTGTGAAAGATGCAATCTTCTCTGCACACCCCCTGCAGCGCGTGGCTGCACGCACACACACACGCACTCAGGTGCACCCCCCACACCAGGATTGCGATTCTTTAGGATTTTAACGATTCCGGTTCCTTAACGATTCCCCCGTAATATAAAGCGTCCGATTCCTTAATTAATACATACATAAACTGACCCTTAAAGGTGTGGAAGTAACACATCCAACAAAAATGTTTTATTAACAACTATTAATGTCTTAACAACCCAATGTAGACTTCTAAGGAACGACCTGGTCGTAAACTATGCTATATACACTCCTGTCAATGTGTGTTAACAATGTAAATGCTGTCATTATTTTTGTGTATCTTCTCATTGTGTGTGTGTGTGGTGTGTGTGTGTGTGTGTGTGTGTGTGTGTGTGTGTGTGTGTGTGTGTGTGTGTGTGTGTGTGTTCTCTCTCCCCCTGACTCAGATGTTTGATTGGATCATGCACAACAAGGGTCTGTTCCTGGCAGGCTACACGGAGATCGGTAACAACCATCCCCACGCCATGGAGCTGCAAACCCAGCACAACCACTTTGCAATGAACTGCATGGTAAGTCACACACACACACACACACACGCGCGCGCACACACGCAAATGTACACACGCACCCACGCAAACACACACCAGGGGGTATTCTATTTATGCCCTCTCGCGGCCTATGTTCTGTGCAATCAGTCGGTGTGCCGTACGTGTTGTTGTGAAGGCACATGCACCTCATCTCAGCCAGGTGCCGTTCGTTGGGCAGCGCTGTCTACAGCCCAGCGTTGCATAACCGTTATGAAACGGTGCTGGCACTGGGAATCAATCTGCTGGCGACTGCAGAACTGATGCTGATGCATCACAATCCAATGCCAGCTCTCTCTCCTCTCCTCTCCTCTACTGCCGCCCCTGAAGCTTTTATCCTATTGAACATTTTATTTAGTACATTTATTGGCTTTTGCAACGGTTTTGATCTGGGTCGTTTCAGCGGGGGGGGGATGCTCTTTTGGTTTTTATTCCGTTTGAAAGTGCACAGGGAAACGACAAATACATAACCTGTTGAGACCAGATTCTACAAAATGTCTCCTAAATGTTTCTATGTCAGCGGGTCTCAAACCTTTTCGTGTCGAGGATGATTATTCATGTCAAGGAAAATTATATGTAATTGCCCGCAGACCCCCCCTCCCCCCCATAGCAAAAACATTTGCTATGAAAGAATATATATTCGAAGATTTGCACACGTTCTCACGTTTGCACTCAATGCCGCACTATGAGCTTGTAGATCTGCTATTTTTCAACAGCTAACGTTTAAAATAACGGTCAAAGTGGTTGTTAACACTTTCGGGGCTTTAAATTCATCCTACCATCCTACCTAGGCTGCCTAGAATGTCTTATTACCTTTGGAGCATACGCCAAAGTATTTGCAGCTTTGATCGGCGACAATCCGGCCCATAGTCCCATGGTTTGTTGTTGAAGAGAAAAACATGCCGCCATTACGATGCGAGACGAACACAGCCTCCACAGCGTGTTGTAGTCCAAACAAACCAGCCGTTCACTTGCATTGAGCTCATTTTCCCAGAAGCCCTAGCAGCCCAGAGCATGGCTTGATTTCCTGTTTCGTCATCATAACGCGACGGCCTTGTCACCAGGTCCGCGCCAAATCCACTCTTTCTTTTTAATTATTACAAAACGGCGAATTAAACAAATGCCGGGTTTAGCGTATTACGCAGCACCGACACATGGATTAAATAGCGGGGAACGCGGGTTACGCAGCAGAACTGCTAAAAGCTAAGGTGAGACACAGACGCGTTCTAGGTCTTTGAATGGGATAAATGGAGATCTAACCCCGCCCCCCTCTCTCAGAACGTGTACGTGAACATCAACCGCATCATGTCGGTGGGGAACCGCCTCCTGGAGTCGGGCCACTACGCGTCGCAGCAGATCAAGCAGATCTCGGCTCAGCTGGAGCAGGAGTGGAAGGCCTTCGCAGCCGCGCTGGACGAGCGCAGCACTCTGCTGGAGATGTCGGCCAGCTTCCACCAGAAGTGTGACCAGGTAATAATAATAATAATCTTTATTGTCCCGCCATGGCTGAGGGGACAAAACTCCTGCCAAAACGGACCTTTCTCCATGGCAAGGTTCTGTATCTTTTTCTGCATCTTCTCCAGATGGCATGAGGTTAAAAAAGCGATACAGAGGATGATCAGTGTCATTTGATATTGAAAGTGCTAACCGTGTAATGGCCTTATTGTTCATATCAGAAAGTGTGGGTGTAGGGAGTCCGATGATCTTGGAAGCAATACGGGTAATACTGAAAAGTTTGTTTCTGTTCGGACAGTATGGTGTAGCTAGTTTTTTTATTTCATTTTTTTTGTTAAACAAACAAAAAATACTGGTTGAACAGCATAGACGGGGAAGGATAAGTAAACTAATAAATACTAAGTGACAATACAGCAAAGAAGTAAAACAAATACAGGTACAATACCCGTTGGACAAAAGAAAAGGTCAAGGAGAGAAGAAAATAACAGGTCGCTCCACCATTAGACGCCTGGTCGTCTCTACGGATTTACACCGAGTACATAGAGGTGGCGTGATTAATACTAGTGTTTGTCTCCCCATTTTCTCAATGAAAAGGAAAACTATAATAATAATAATAATAATGTAATAAGAATAATGTAACTATTAAATATAGTTACGTTGTTTTTGTTGTTGTTTTTGGTCTATATCAGTGCTTAGTAAACTTTTCTTAGCAATTGTGGCCAAATTATTAGAGATCCAACTTTTTGGTCCCAGTCTTTATTTATGTCTGTGATTTTATACCTGGGCTCAATGAGCTTCAGGCTTGAATTCACGTGTCTCTCTCTCCAGACACACACACACACACACAAACACGCGCGCACACACACACACACACACACCTCTTCAGGGTCGAAAATAGCCTCTTGGCACCGTATATGTGCTAGCATATGCCGGGGCCATTAGCATATATTTACATAGTACATAAGCAGTGTGTGAGTAAAATATTTGCTACCCATGGTTTATTCCAGTCTGTGCTCATTAGCTCCGCCAACCACGGCATGATTTATCATCGCAAATGAACACAGACCAAAGCACACCGATCCCCAGCGAGAGAACCGGGGCAGTCAGTGACTTCCTCTGACCTGGAATATAACCCATACAGGCCTGACATCGAAATAAAATAAAAAAGTCTTCTGAAAGAATATATATTCAAAGATCTGTGCCGCATTTTCACGATTTTTCAAAAATAGCAGACCTACAAGCTCGTAGCGCGCCACTCGGTGGCGCGCTATGAGCTTGTAGATCTGCTATTTTTCAATAGCTAAAGTATAACATAATGCTTAGTTAAAACACCAAAAAGGGGTTCCCGTCCAGAATGGGATAAAGCTGTCGTCCCGCCAGGCCTTTCATGTCTCCCGTTCTCTCCTCCTACCTCCTCTGTACCAATAAACCTTCACTTATATCTCCGTGCTGTTCATGTTCGTGTGGCTCGTTTCAAATCCTACCGGGGTTGGAGAGGAGGGCAGATCGAAGGCAATAATTAATATTGTTTTTTTTTCATTGTTCTTCCTGTAAGAGGGAGATAGGGGTTCGGGGGGGGGGGAGTTATTAGCTGAATAGTACAGTATATGATCAACTCACCACATGAATTAAACCATTTAGGCCTGACGTAGAAATTTAAAAATGTCTTCTAAATCCTGACAGTTTTCTGAAAAACCATGTTTCTGTGCTCAATATTTCATGTCAAGGACCCCAAAACATATATGTAATTGGCCGCCGACGCCCATCTGAAAATATGTTGTTCCAGGGACCCCCCCCCCCCCCCCAGAAGCAAAGATTTGAGTTTAAAACGTTCTGAAAGAATATATATTCAAAGATTTGCGCCACATTTTCATGACTTTTCAAAAATAGCAGATCTACAAGCTGTAGCGCGCCACTTGGTGGCGCGCTACGAGCTTGTAGATCTGCTATTTTTCAAAAGCTAAAGTATAACGTAACGCTTAAAAACACCAAAAGGGGTTCCCGCCCAAAATGGTTTAAGGGCCTCTTCTCCCATGCAGGGTTAATACTTCTCCGCAGCAGTTTTGTGGGTTTGAAATTATGGATAAAAACGACATTATTAATATAATTTTTAATGTATTTATTTGTTTATTTAACAGGGGCCACGTGCAACACGGCACGGAGCTTGCTTGTGTATCTCATTTGCATCGTGGGGTCCCTCCCTGGGACTGTTATTATTATGCATGTTTGAAAAGCCAGCTAATAGTAAACAGTCGCTCAGAATGTCGCTCAGGGGAGTTAATTATACTGTAGTAGTATATGACTAACCTATGACTCACTGCAATGGATTTTTCATGTTTTCGTGAATTGCTTGGTACATTTTCACTAAGTGTGTGTGTGTGTGTGTGTGTGTCTGTGTCTGTGTCTGTGTGTGTGTGTGTGTGTGTGTGTGTGTGTGTGTGTTTTTGTTTGTGTGTGCGTCTTCAGTACATGAGCAACGTGGACTCGTGGTGCAAGGCCTGCGGCGAGGTGGACCTGCCCTCGGAACTTCAAGACTTAGAAGACGCAATCCACCACCACCAGGGCCTCTATGAACACATCACCGCTGCTTATTCCGAGGTCAGTATCATGTATTAATCAGTCAAGTAACTAACCCATTTAGGCCTGACCTCAAAATTAAAAAAAAAAATCTTCTAAATCCTCCAGTTTTCTGAAATAAATATTTTCACGATTTTTCAAAAATAGCACATCTACAAGCTCCTAGCGCGCCACCGAGTGGCGCACTATGAGCTTGTAGATCTGCTATTTTTCAATAGCTATATTATAACATAATGTTTAAAACACCAAAAGGGGTTCCCGCCCAAAATGGGCTAAGGCAGTGGTTCCCAAACTTCATGTCAAGGACCCCCAAATGGACACTTATTAGCCCCGCGGACCCCCGTTTGAAAAGATATGCCAAGAACCCCCATAAGAGAAGATAATTCGGTTTTCAGTTTCACCCAGCTGCTGGCTGCTCAGATGGTCATGATGAGGAGCTGTTTGGGCTTAAAGGACGACTTCACCACTTTTCAAGCTATCTTCATATTAATTGGTCCTCACTAATGTTCACGATAAAATACCAACCATTTTTTTCCTACTCTGTCTCTGTGTCTCATAGGAGGGCTGTGGGCATCATTGTTAGGCAGATTTATTTTTAATCGAGATAAAACAATAAATAATGTTATTTAGTTTCCAGGCAATTTCTGTATATTCTATAGACCCATTAGGGTCCATTTGGTTCCATTTGTACACTCTCAGAGTTACAGACCCATAAGGGTCCATTTGGTTCCAAACTATCATTTAACTGGGTACCCCCTGGAACTCCCTCAAGGACCCCTGGGGGTCCCCGGACCCCACTTTGGGAACCACTGCTGTAGAATGGCAGTTGGGTAAGAACCGGCGCCGATTGGATCGATGGGGAAATTTAAAGTTAATAGAAACGCCAGGCTTTCTGTTCCTGGAAAGTTAGCATGCTACAATGGAAGCCATTGTTCTTGTGTTAACAGAAAATGAAGTAAAAAGAGCGAAACCTGCCTAACGATGATGTCACTGGTGATAGGCGGGGCTTCTGAACTGTCCACAGTCCTCCTGTGAGACACAGACCGAGTAGTAGTAGTTTTGACCTTATCAGTATTAGTGAGGACTGAGGAGTTGAGGACCATTTATATGAAGATAGTTTGAAAACGGTTGAAGATGTTCGCCACTTCAACACGTAGGTATGGGCAGGCCGGGAGGGCCAACCGGTGGCATTCTGATTACTGATTACTCTTCCCACCAAGCCCTAAAAATAAGAAACTTTTAATACATGACCTATCGTGACTTCAAACTTCAAAGCTTGTACGTTATGTTCTTACTGTATGTGCAAAATCATTTACAGCAGTGGTTCTCAACCAGTGGTCCGGGGACCACCAGTGGTCCACGAGGAGGTTCCAGGTGGTCCCCAGCTAAATGATGGAGCGTTGGTAACCAAATGGACCCTTATTAGATCTGTAACTCTTGAGAGTGTAATATGAAACCAGATTTCATTGTACGCTCTCAAGAGTTAAATTGTTGCTGCATTACTTAATTTACAAGAAGTACACAATTAGAGAATGTAGAGGAATTTGTTATTTTTGACCAACATCAGTGCAGCATGAAATTGTGGACAAAATCGTATTCAACGACAACAAAATATTCTGCGTTTTGTGTCTCAGATGCTACTGCTCATGGTGGTCCGTGGCTCAAATACCGAATAAATAATGGGCCTTGACATGAAAAGGGTTGAAAACGACTGATTTAAAAGCTAGGTGGTTGTTAACCACTTTAAGATTTTAACCCAACATTTCTCTTAGTGAATAAAAGGTTAGTTGTAGTAGTTACAATCTCACTAAGACAACAGCAGTCTCCCTACTCTTGTCTTGAGACGTTAAGATCCTGTGGTCGGGTAGGACACCTACTGGCTGACAAGAGGTATGGCATGAAATAGAAAGGGAAATATCTGGCCTTCCCAAGCGAGCTGTCCGTCATAGCTCAACAGTAGACATGTTGGCACTCTGGGGACCTGGTTTTGAATCCCGGATTGGACAGCTAGTTTTGATTATTATATTGTTAATATTGAATAATTATATTGTCAATATTGAATAATTTATCTGGTCAAAACCACGGAGAGCTCCCTAGATTAGCGGATACGAGGCATTCTTTCTGAGCCGTAAACAGGGAAGTGAACGACAACGCGCATGCGCCAAGAGCAAGGAGTATGGTGCAGAAGGAGAGGCCAACTCCAAAGAAAAAATCTCTCGTTTGATATCAATGAAAATGCGTCCTAGAAACCCGTCGGTTGGATTAGGTATGACGTTCCCACACGTCGTACGTTCTAAATGGGTTAGTGAGTTAATGTGTTAACCCATTTTGGGGCGGGAACCCCTTTTGGTGTTAGCATTATGTTATGCTTTAGCTATTGAAAAATAGCAGATCTACAAGCTCATAGCACGCCACCGAGTGGCACGCTACGAGCTTGTAGGTCTGCTATTTTTGAAAAATCGAAGAACGACTGACATAGAAACATAGCTTTTTCAGAAAACTGTCAGGATGTAGAAGACATTTTTAGAATCTGATCTCAGGTCGAAATGGGTTAAAGATTTGAAACGTTTTGGCCTATAATCACAATGCCCCAAAAGGACAAGGAGCCCCAGGTTGAAAGTGATGTAAAGTTAACACCGCCGCCTGCTTTTCTTTTCGCTTGCTTGCTAGGTGAGTCAGGACGGCAAGGCCCTGCTGGACAAGCTGCAGAGGCCGCTGACGCCGGGCGGCGCCGCCGACTCGCTGACGGCCTCGGCCAACTACTCCAAGGCCGTGCACCACGTCCTGGACATCATCCACGAGGTGTTGCACCACCAGCGGCAGCTGGAGAACATCTGGCAGCACCGCAAGGTCCGCCTGCACCAGCGCCTGCAGCTCTGCGTCTTCCAGCAGGACGTGCAACAGGTGCGTTGCAACCGCAAACACCATTTACAGTTTAAGGCAGCATTTAGCAGACGCTCTTTGATCCAGAGCGACTTACAGTAAGCAAGGACAAACTTCAACTTCACTTCAAACTTCAAAGAACTTTATTTTTTCCTTTCGGAAACTTCTTTTCAGTTTTGAGTGAAAATCCGTGTTGTGGACATTCACGGAATGCAAATAAACGGCCCGTGGTGGAAAAAAGGACTTGCAGTTTTTTACTACGTTACATGTACAGTAAAAGTCCAGAATTCTAAATTTACTTGAGTAAAAGTTTGAAAGTATTAGCATCAAAATCTACTGAAAGTACCAAAAGTAGAAGTTTTTTTTCCGAGTTCGACACACTCACAAGCTTGTAGGTCTGCTATTTTTGAAAAATCATTAAATGTGGCGCAAATCTTTGAATATATATTCTTTCAGAGCGAACGTTTATATTTACTACCTCATCACTGAACCTTAGAGCTCCCCCTTGTGGTGCCTGATTGTCCTGAACCCCTGTTTGTTTCACTGTGGGATAAATGTATATTTTGTGTGTGTGCGTATACAAACAGGTGTTGGACTGGATTGAAAACCACGGCGAGGCCTTCCTCAGTAAACACACCGGGGTGGGCAAGTCCCTACATCGAGCCAGAGCTCTCCAGAAACGCCATGAAGACTTTGAGGAAGTTGCCCAGGTACCTTGTTTTTATCATGCTAAGAATTTCTACAGTTCGGCACATTATATTTCAATGCTTTTTTGTCCACTATGTATATTCTTTGTAGGTATGTTCTGTAGATACTTATCTAATTTTAATTTGGCTTTATATATTGATTGGCCATAGAGTTTAAGACAGAGTTACGCAAACTCTGTTCACTTCATGGGAGCCAGTCCAATGGCGGCTCTTCTACATAGACTTCTATAGAGGGTATGCGCATGATATCATCATCATTCCGGGAAGTTATGCGGGAACAGCTACTGAGTGGCAAAAAACTACTTCCTGGCCTTGACAGCCCATACATCCAAACAGAAAAGTCCTATCTGATTGCATTAAACAAAGTTAAACTCACTTTGCCACTCACTTTGCCACTCAATTTGCCACTCGATTTGCCATTAATTTTATGCATACGCATACCCTCTATTGGTTTGTCCCTATTTGAAGGCTTCAAATAGGGACAACCGGAAGTTTACGGAATGCATTGCAGTCTATGGGCTCGCGCGAGTACATGAACCACGTGACCGGGCTGTTTTCTGCCCCCTCAATATCCCAACTCTTCTAATTAGATGGCTCTGGGCGGGACATGCCCGTGGTGAAATGGACCCATGGCTTTCGATTGGTCTTTGGTACGGGTTAGGGCAAAAAAACACACCAATTTTGCGTGGTATCGATGCGCACCACGCAGCTACTGCAACGTGACAACGTCCCCTTTATCATTCACTAAACTCACCCCACACAGCCGTTGTTGAACTAGTGAATCTGACATAGTGGACTACTGAATCGTTTACTTTTGACCGTAGGTTTTTACTCTCGAGTCACGAGCGCTGTTCTTTTCCAACGGTGAGAAGTATGGACAGAGTGGCGCTGGCTGATGATGTATCAGCATCAACGTGGCTACGTAACAGTTGACGTTATGAAATGAGAGTCTGCTGCCTCCTGCTGGCCAGACTGAGTAGCGAGTGACCATTCAGATTCATGGAAAGCAGCGATTCAGGCTGGAACCCAGGCTACTACCATATAAGCTTGTTCAAAACTCTACACTCATACGCACACTTAGTTAGGACTTATTGCTCCTAACTAAGTTTTACTTGATTTATACAGTACCTTGTTTTGTTTTTTTATGTCTTGTTTTTATGAGCTTGACAAATAAATCTCAGTGTTATGTTATGTTTGGGCGTGATCCATTTATCATCAGTGACATCATATCCTGTTTCCACTCTCGGTCCTTACTTTCTGTTCTCCTTTCTGTGAATGTGGATGATATACTTTGACCTGTTTTTAAGTAACCACACGAACCACCCTGGCATCCCACTTCTGGTGCCAACACATTGCAGACCAACAAGCTGCAAGAGGGGACATGGAAATAGACCCCTCAACGAAGCATATATAGGATTTAAGTGATTAACCACCTCTCTCTCTCTCTCTCTCTCTCTCTCTCTCTCTCTCTCTCTCTAGAACACGTACACCAATGCAGACAAGTTGCTGGAGGCGGCGGAGCAGCTGGCCCAGACGGGCGAGTGCGACCCGGAGGAGATCTACCAGGCCGCCCACCAGCTGGAGGACCGCATCCAGGACTTTGTGCGCCGCGTGGAGCAGCGCAAGGTTCTCCTCGACATGTCCGTCGCCTTCCACACGCACGTCAAGGAGGTACACGTACGGCAGGCTGGAGAAGGGCAGCGTGTAGTAGTGTGTACCGTACGTACGAACTTGACCCGGGTTTTAGGAACATTAATTGATTAATGGTGAAGACAAGCTTGGAACACGGTGGAATACGTTTGCAGGAAGTCAACAGTGTACAATCCATTACGCAATTTGAACATACTTGTAGTTTGTATTTTTCATTAGCTTTTGTGTGTGTGTGTGTGTGTGTGTGTGTGTGTGTGTGTGTGTGTGTGTGTGTGTGTGTGTGTGTGTGTGTGTGTGTGTGTGTGTGTGTGTGTGTGTGTGTGTGTGTGTGTGTGTGTGTGTGTGTGTGTGTGTGTGTGTGTGGTGGTTAGTTTTTATGATTTGAGTTTTTGTTAACATAATATAAGTGGCATTTGTCAAAGCTAGGGTAAGATTTAAGATGTTCAGAATAGATATTGCAATACAAACGCAACACTTTGTGAAAGCAATTCACAAAGTCAATTCATCACAGTCTCAGTATAGGTAATATACTGTACGTACGTGCAACAATGCCTCCTGATGATACATTTTCTGCATATTGTTTTATTTTAGTTTGGTTAGTTTTGTATGAACACAATTAAGTTCATTTTAGTATATTTAGTCTAGTTTAAATGTATATCTCAGTTGAAGACTGGGTCGACAGATCATTTTAAATACTGGACAAATTTCGGCTATAATTTCATAATTCTCATAAGCATTAAATATGTTTATATACATTCTTTTAAATCAGTGTTTGAACACTTAAATCTCTCCCGCCACGATGTTCAGAAATCATCCAGTAGAGTCCTTTTGTACATTTACTGGACAATATTATATCAAGTACAGTAAGCACAGTACAGTATGTGCAAATAGCAGCTTCCTCCACTAGTGATGTCATGATTCTTAGTAACTGGACGACCGCCTTTCAGCAGTTATGGAGAACATTTCAAATTTTAACCCATCTAGACCTGAAGTCGATTCTACAGATGTCTTCTAAATCCTGACAGTTTTCTGAAAAAAACCTATGTTTCTATGTTTCGCTCCTCCCTCCCCCCCCTCCTCCTCCTCCTCCCCCTCCTCCTCTCCCCCTCCCTGCAGCTGTGGACGTGGCTGGAGGAGCTGCAGAAGGAGCTGTTGGACGACGTGTACGCCGAGTCGGTGGAGGCCGTCCAGGAGCTGATCAAGCGCTTCGGCCAGCAGCAGCAGACCACGCTGCAGGTGACCGTCAACGTCATCAAGGAGGGAGAGGACCTCATCCAGCAGCTCAGGTATACACACTGGGCTGGTCCGTGGTGTTTCTCTCAACACCTTAACCCCATTAAGACCTAGAACTAACGCAAAGTGTTTCACTCGTTCACACTGCATGCTTCCAGTGGAGCTTGTTGTAGATTAAATCTTCCAAAGATGAAGGAATGACGAAGTGAAGTGTTGAGAATTTAATAAGAAGATTCAGCAGAGTAACAACATACAGAGAGTGAGGAACAGGCCTCCTTGCCTGTTCCGGTAGCCCCTCCAGGCGCAAGCCTCCTCAACCCCATTCTCAGACAGTCCTTATAGTCTTGTCTTAACAGAGATATATGGACTGAATGTCCATATAAGGATCTGCGCTAAACATAAGGGCGACACACACAAATAAGTATACCTTTTGCTGACAGCGTGGAGGAGTCAAGTCAGCTGTTAGATTGACAGCTACAGTTGAATTAGACTGAACACATTGGTGAGCAAAGAGACTTAATGGAAGGCAGAGAAATATAGAATAATAAATATATTTGGCAATGTAGGAGGAATACAATCTACACCTACGTACAACACGTGTATGGGGGGAATTTGGGAATTGGCATAATGACTGAATTGCAAGGAAAAAGGGGGGAGGGATAATTTGGCTGCTTAAAATGAGAGAGAGAGAGAGAGAAGCCTGCACAGAGAGAGTGGGCCGATGGCATGAGTAGGAGGAAGGATTGTAAGGTTTAAGCATCGAGAGAGAAAGACTGAGCGATGGATGGATGGAGCGAACGAGGGTGGGAGGGAGAGAGAGAGGGTGCTGCAGAGGTGGACATAGTTGACCCTTTTGACCCTCACTTCTATTTTTATACATCAAAGACTCTTCTCTCCATCCACTTCTCTCTGTCTCTCTCTCTATCTCTCTGTCTCTCTCTCTCTCTCTCTCTTACATAAGTTGTGCTTCATAATAACGTGTCTAATTTGTGTGGCAAGCTTGCCTTAGGGAAACACTTTGCACCTTGTGTTATGAGTATGTGTGTTTGTTTGACTGGCTGACTGAGCGTGTTCGTGAAAGTACTTTTGTCCTGCTGATAAATCTGCCATGTCTAATCGGTATCTATATGGCCTCCAGTGTATTTGTATTGTATTGTGTTTCCCCCCCTCTTTTTCATAAATATAGAATAGCCAATTATTTTCGCAATGACAATTATGACCATCCCCACGCAGCCTCCATCCCCCGAACACGGGCCAATTCGAATTGTGTTTGTTTAGATGCCTGACAAAGCCGGTTGCACCACGTTGGATTCGAACCCACAACCTCAACCTAACCCTATTCTCTAAGTGTGTGTGTGTGTGTGTTCATTTGTGAGTGCGCACATGCTCCTATGCACCTGACTGTCACCATCAACAGCCAGTTAAACCCAGTGAAAAACTGCCTTACAGCAGTGGTTCCCAAACCTTTTCATGTCAAGGACCCCCAAATTGACACTCATTAGCCCGCAGACCCCCATTTGAAAAGATATGCCAGGGACCCCCATAAGAGAAGATTTTTACGGCTCTACATGCATATTAGTCTACAGACCCCCCCTTTAATGGCATTTCTATCTCTGAGACCCCAAATTATATTGTAAAATCAATGTTAATTTAACTCTTGAGTACAGAAGAGATTTACTTTAGTTCTTATTAGTGTTTGCTTGTGTGTGTCTGTCAGGGACTCGGCCATCTCCAGCAACAAGACTCCTCACAACAGCTCCATCAACCACATCGAGAGCGTGCTGCAGCAGCTGGACGAGGCTCAGGCCCAGATGGAGGAGCTCTTCCAGGAGAGGAAGATCAAGCTGGAGCTCTTCCTTCAGCTCCGCATCTTTGAGAGGGACGCCATCGATGTGAGTGTCCCCCCCCCCCCGCCTCTCTGGAAACTCAAGATCTGCTATTTTCAATAGATTTTGAACTTGTGAAGTGGGACATTCTGCAATATGAGTACTTTTACTGTTAGTACTTTAAGTACATTTGCCGATACTTTTGTACTTTTACTCAAGTACATTTTCAATACTTTTACTATGTAATGAAGTAGTTCTAAATTTCAGTATTGATACTTTTACTTAAGTAAAACATTTGAGTACTTAACCCCACGTGGTGGAACGTTGTGTTTTCCCTAACGCTGCGCTGCGTTGCTCGACCTCTCTCAGATCATCTCGGACCTGGAGTCGTGGAACGAGGAGCTGACGGGTCAGATGAGCGAGTTCGACACGGAGGACCTGACGCTGGCGGAGCAGAGGCTGCAGCACCACGCCGACAAGGCCCTCACCGTGAACAACCTCACCTTCGACGTCATCCACCAGGGCCAGGAGCTGCTGCAGTACGTCAACGAGGTGCAGGCCTCCGGTGAGTAGAGCTGAACGGAAGAACACAAAGATATTATCGCACTGTGAACTGAGCGGTATTATTATGCAGTGGTGTGTGTGTGTGTGTCAAGCCCTCCTTCCTGGCCTGTGTGTGTGTGTGTGTGTGTGTGTGTGTGTGTGTGTGTGTGTGTGTGTGTGTGTGTGTGTGTGTGTGTGTGTGTGTGTGTGTGTGTGTGTGTGTGTGAGTGTGAGTGTGAGAGAGAGAGAGACGCTGCTCCACAGTGCCACTTTAGGTCAGTGTTGAGACCAGCCACCCAAAGCTCTGATTCTGAATGGTGTCATATTGTAGTTTCGGGCCAACAGAACACATCTCGCCTGTTGTGGTGTGTAAGTAGGCTTGTGCTTAAACTGTTCTCCCACCTACAAAATTATTTTGTTTATCGGACGATATGGATTGCGTCACTTACCTTTCCCTCCGACACTGGCTCAGGGGTGGAGTGGCTGCATGGTAACCGCAAGGTTGCCAGTTCAAACCCGGGTTCGCCCAGACTAGTTAGTGTCGAAGTGTCCTTGAGCAAGACTCTGAACCCCTAATTGCTCCCGATGTGCTGGTTGGTGCCTTGCATGGTTTCCGCCGCCATCGGTGTATGAATGTGTGTGTGAATGGGTGATTGTAATGCACAATCCATGTAAAGCGCCTTGGATAAAGGCGCTATATAAATGCACCATTCACCATTTTCCCTCTTCCTCCCCGTCCAGGTGTGGAGCTGCTGTGCGACAGGGACGTGGACATGGCCACGCGGGTCCAGGACCTGCTGGAGTTCCTCCATGAGAAGCAGCAGGAGCTGGACCTGGCTGCAGAGCAGCACCGCAGGCACCTGGAGCAGTGTGTCCAGCTCAGACACCTGCAGGCTGAGGTCAAACAGGTAGGAGGACACAGAGCCTTAGATATAGACAGACACCTGGAGCCTGCAGCTCAGGCACCTGCAGGCTGAGGTCAAACAGGTAGGAGGACACAGAGCCTTAGATATAGACAGACACCTGGAGCCTGCAGCTCAGACACCTGCATGCTGAGGTCAAACAGGTAGGAGGACACAGAGCCTTAGATATAGACAGACACCTGCAGGCTGAGGTCAAACAGGTAGGAGGACACAGAGCCTTAGATATAGACAGACACCTGGAGCCTGTAGCTCAGGCACCTGCAGGCTGAGGTCAAACAGGTAGGAGGACACAGAGCCTTAGATATAGACAGACACCTGGAGCCTGCAGCTCAGGCACCTGCAGGCTGAGGTCAAACAGGTAGGAGGACACAGAGCCTTAGATATAGACAGACACCTGGAGCCTGCAGCTCAGGCACCTGCAGGCTGAGGTCAAACAGGTAGGAGGACACAGAGCCTTAGATATAGACAGACACCTGGAGCCTGCAGCTCAGGCACCTGCAGGCTGAGGTCAAACAGGTAGGAGGACACAGAGCCTTAGATATAGACAGACACCTGGAGCCTGCAGCTCAGGCACCTGCAGGCTGAGGTCAAACAGGTAGGAGGACACAGAGCCTTAGATATAGACAGACACCTGCAGGCTGAGGTCAAACAGGTAGGAGGACACAGAGCCTTAGATATAGACAGACACCTGCAGGCTGAGGTCAAACAGGTAGGAGGACACAGAGCCTTAGATATAGACAGACACCTGGAGCCTGCAGCTCAGGCACCTGCAGGCTGAGGTCAAACAGGTAGGAGGACACAGAGCCTTAGATATAGACAGACACCTGGAGCCTGCAGCTCAGACACCTGCAGGCTGAGGTCAAACAGGTAGGAGGACACAGAGCCTTAGATATAGACAGACACCTGGAGCCTGCAGCTCAGGCACCTGCAGGCTGAGGTCAAACAGGTAGGAGGACACAGAGCCTTAGATATAGACAAGACACCTGGAGCCTGCAGCTCAGACACCTGCATGCTGAGGTCAAACAGGTAGGAGGACACAGTGCCACCTAGGGCTTTAAGCAACTAGTCGACTAGTAAATCCACTAGTCGACCTTGTTGGTACTAGTTGACTAGTTGATAAGAAAAAACAATGTTTTATTTGTATTTTGTATGCCTCAAGATCAGCTAGATTATAGTTATAGTCACCAATGCACACAGTTTTTAAATGTACAAATATTTCCCTTACATTTCTCTTACATCATATGTAGTTAAACAACTAGTCGACTAGTCAACTAGTAAATGACTAGAAGTTAAAGCCCTAGTGCCACCTTTAGGACGAGGATGAAGAAGTGCATGCACACACACACACACACACACACACACACGACAACAACGCATTCTTACTGTAGTACTGATCGTCTGCACCACCTTCAGGCTGAAAGTAGGAACTGCAGACAACAGTGGACAAAAATGAATCGCTTGAGTGCATGTTTAATATACATTACATTAGTTGTACTCAAACAACGCTAGTGTACTGTATTCACTTTACTTATTCTTGTTAATATAATTTAACATCCCATATCTTACATTGCTGCCGTGTGCGATATGGATTGTCCGCATGATTCCACAAAACGGTAAAACGTTTTAACTTTAATATTGGTATCCGTCTGCGTGTCTACAATAAGGTGCTGGGTTGGATTCGCAACGGCGAGTCGATGCTGAACGCCGGTCTGATCACGGCCAGCTCGCTTCAGGAGGCTGAGCAGCTCCAGAGAGAACACGAACAGTTCCAGCACGCCATCGAGGTGAGACTGGGTTTTGGTTCTCTGTGTACTGGTTTGTACAGTATAATGGCTTTTTTCCCCCTCAATGAGTACTTGTTGAAACCTCCATATTTAAAACGCTGTCTTATGTTTTTTTTCGTAAACAAACAAACAAACATACATCCACTGTATAACACAGATTATTTTTTCCATTTCCTTAACCCCATTTAGGCCTGACGTTGAAATAAATAAAACAAATCCTGACAGTTTTCTGAAATACCTATGTTTCTATATCAGTCAGTGGTGCTCAATATTTCATGTCAAGGACCCCAAAAATTATATTTAATTGGCCACCGACCCCCATCTGAAAATATGTAGTTCCAGGGACCCCCCAAAAAGCAAAGATTTGAGTTAAAAATGTCCGATTTCCACCACATTTTTCACATTAAAAAAAAATTGCAGATCCACAAGCTTGTAGATCTGCTATTTTTCAATAGCTAAAGTCTAACATAACGCTTAAAACACCAAAAGGGGTTCCCGCCCAGAATGGGTTCAAGTAAGGGTTTTGAACATACAAGATTTCCACCCAACAGCGACGATGTGTTATGACATCTAGATGTTGTGTTTTGAGTGATTCAAATAGGAAAAGAGGGAGTTTTATGTGGTTTTCACTCGATGGCATCCATTTAATCCTTCTCCTGTCCTCCACCGGCCCACCCCTCATATAGAAAACCCACCAGAGCGCTCTGCAGGTGCAGCAGAAGGCTGAGGCCCTGCTGCAGGCCAACCACTACGACATGGACCTGATCCGGGACTGCGCCGAGAGCGTGGCCTCGCACTGGCAGCAGCTCATGTTGAAGATGGAGGACCGCCTCAAGCTGGTCAACGCCTCCGTGGCCTTCTACAAGACCTCTGAACAGGTAGGCGTGCAGTAGTTAGGTGCTCACTTACAGTGTTGTTTTTGGCAGCAAAATTTGATTTTAGTTTTAGTCATGGTCTTTTGAATAGTTTTCATTTACTGTAGTTTTAGTCACTTGGAATGTTTTAGTGTTAGTCTAGTTTTAGTCGACTAAATGTCATTTTTTAGTTGACTAAAATGTATTTTGGCGGGCCTTGATGCCGTCGTCATGGCTGATTTTACACTTGCTGAAAATAGATGATCTACAAGCTCACAGCTTGTGGCTGACATAGTCTGATCTGTGTGTATGTTCTACCTGAAGGTATGCAGCGTGCTGGAGAGCCTGGAACAGGAGTATAAGAGGGAGGAGGACTGGTGCGGCGGAGCGGACAAACTGGGACCAAACTGTGAGACGGACCACGTCACCCCCATGATCAGCAAACACCTGGAGCAGAAGGAGGCCTTCCTCAAGGTACGAACATGCTGCGCGTGCGAAAACATGCACGCACAGTTGACATGCACTCAGTTGATTAATTGAATACTTTACTAGTCAGAAATAAGGCTAAAAGGATAACATAAAAGGTCCTGGGGACTTGTTTCCATTGTGGTCCTACAGTATGTGTTCAATTCATCAGCATAGCATAGAATTTACACAATAGTACATGAACAAATACTAACGCTACATTTACCTCCCCTTGTGGCCGATGAATTTTTTTCCCCCAGGCACATTTACCAGTGTTACACATCCTTTAATGGATGGTTTGGTGGCAGAGTAGCAGTATAATAAGACTTTTCCCATGTTTGTTCTAAATATGGGTGGTACCAGATCATGGTCGCTCCCTCTGGTGTGGTGGCTGTCATTCATTTTGGAGAAGTATTTTGACAGGTATGAGGGTATTGATGGCCCTTTGACTATCTTAAATACCAATCCCATTGATATCAAAACTAGGAAAGTGTGTTGGAATTATGTGGGTCATGGGCTTAAGGCAGAAAAGTTTGTTTTTGGAGTCCGAAGCTTAGTTTTGAGTGACATTGAGATGTTGGAGAACCAAGAGGTGCAAGCATTATACAAATGGTATTGAATGAGGGCTCCGGCAAGAGGTTTGAGAGCACTTTTGACTTAAGGAAATCCTGCCCAAAAACCTTGTTCTTTTATTGACTTCCTTGGATCACTTTTTATGCCTTTTTTTGCTTGAGATTAATATATATCGCCAACTCTGACCTCGAAATCATGTGCATTCTAAACCTGTGGTTTGGCAGGCCTGCACTCTAGCCAGACGAAATGCAGATGTCTTCCTCAAGTACATGCACAGGAACAGCGTCAACATGCCGGGCATGCTGAGCCACGTCAAAGCTCCTGAACAGCAGGTCAAGAGTGAGTATGACATTCTAGATTATTTTCGCTTTAACACCTGCCCAGTTTTGGGTGTGGATTTGCATGTCTTTCCTCCCATTTTGTCCACATGTGCACGTGTGTGTCCTTAACCCATTTAGACCTGAGGACGATCCTACCAATGCATGCCTTCTAAATCCTGATAGTTTTCTGAAGAACCTATGTTTCTATGTCAGTTGTTCTCAAGGTTTTATGTCAAGGACCCCGAAAATTATATGTAATATGCCTCTGCCCCCCCATCTGAAAATATGTTGTTCCAGGGACCCCCCAGAAGCAAAGATATGAGTTAAAATGTTCACTCTGTAATAATATATATTCAAAGATTTGAGGCACATTTTCACGATTTTTCAAAAATAGCAGACCTACAAGTTCATAGCGCGGCACCGAGTGCCGCGCTATGAGCTTGTAGATCTGCTATTTTTCAATGGCTAAATATACCTGTAACAATACTTTAAAACACCAAAAGGAGTTCCCGCCCAAAATGGGTTCATATTTATTTTCATTTGTTTCCCGTTGGGTTTTAGACATTCTGAATGAGCTCCTGCAGAGAGAGAACCGTGTTCTGCACTTCTGGACCATGAGGAAACGACGCCTGGACCAGTGTCAGCAGTACGTGGTGTTTGAACGCAGCGCCAAACAGGTACAAACATGCACATGCTGTACACTACACACACTCCTGTACACTACACACACTCCTGTACACTACACACACTCCTGTACACTACACACACTCCTGTACACTACACACACTCCTGTACACTACACACACTCCTGTACACTACACTACACACACTCCTGTACACTACACACACTCCTGTACACTACACTACACACACTCCTGTACACTACACACACTCCTGTACACTACACTACACACACTCCTGTACACTACACACACTCCTGTACACTACACTACACACACTCCTGTACACTACACACACTCCTGTACACTACACACACTCCTGTACACTACACACACTCCTGTACACTACACACACTCCTGTACACTACACTACACACACTCCTGTACACTACACACACTCCTGTACACTACACTACACACACTCCTGTACACTACACACACTCCTGTACACTACACTACACACACTCCTGTACACTACACACACTCCTGTACACTACACACACTCCTGTACACTACACACACTCCTGTACACTACACACACTCCTGTACACTACACACACTCCTGTACACTACACTACACACACTCCTGTACACTACACACACTCCTGTACACTACACTACACACACTCCTGTACACTACACACACTCCTGTACACTACACTACACACACTCCTGTACACTACACACACTCCTGTACACTACACTACACACACTCCTGTACACTACACACACTCCTGTACACTACACTACACACACTCCTGTACACTACACACACTCCTGTACACTACACACACTCCTGTACACTACACACGCTCCTGTACACTACACACCAGTGACGTAGACTCCGTGGGGGCGGCGGGGCTCGAGCCCCCATGATGAATTAGACCTGAATATGTAGGCTACAGTATATTCGCCTAGTCGGTTCGTCCCGTTTGTACCGCGCCAGGTCGCGCCGACTTTGCATTGACTTTGTATGTAATCGCGCAGCTCCAACCATCCAAGTCTGAGCGCACGTTAACACCTTTTGGGCATTCAAATGCTAATCTTGTTTAAGGTAGGGTACAGTACTGTACTCTGCTTAGGCTACTTGTTCACAATGAAAAGGAGTAGCCTACCAGATGACTCAGTGCTGCAATCATGGCATTTAAACAAACATGCTCGTATAATCTACAAACACTGTGACACGTTTAAAGAGTGTTACAAATAAGTGTTTAGAACCTAAACGCTTGGGTTTAGGGTGGAATGAAAAAAACAACAACTTTTTTTTCCCCCGTTACGGCGGGCGCCCCCATGACGATTATAAAAACATTTCGTCTCTGCTACACACACACACTCCTGGACACTACACACACTCCTGGACACTACACACACTCCTGTACACTACACACACTCCTGTACACTACACACACTCCTGTACACTACACACACTCCTGTACACTACACTACACACACTCCTGTACACTACACTACACTACACACACTCCTGTACACTACACACACTCCTGTACACTACACACACTCCTGTACACTTCACACACTCCTGTACACTACACACACTCCTGTACACTACACTACACACACTCCTGTACACTACACACACACTCCTGTACACTACACACACTCCTGACTACACACACTCCTGTACACTACACACACTCCTGTACACTACACTACACACACTCCTGTACACTACACACACTCCTGTACACTACACACACACACTCCTGTACACTTCAAAACCCATGTCTGTTTTACACTTAGTTGTACTATGGTTGTCCCACACTGTAAATAGCTGATCTACAATGCTTCCTGACGGGCCACATTGTGAGTTCGTATGTCGGCTATTTTTGTTGCGGGACGAAGTCACAAGACGGGCTATACACATAAGACGATACACACTCACTCTCAATTTACAATTTAGGCATTTAGCAGACGCTCTTAACCCATTCTTGGCGGGAACCCCTTTTGGTGTTAGCATTATGTTATGCTTTAGCTATTGAAAAATAGCAGATCTACAAGCTCGTAGCGCGCCACTCGGTGGCGCGCTATGAGCTTGTAGATCTGCTATTTTTGAAAAATCGATAGCTTTTTCAGAAAACTGTCAGGATGTAGAAGACATTTTTAGAATCTGATCTCAGGTCAAAATGGGTTAATCCAGAGCGATTTAACAATAAGAAAGAACAAAAAACATGGCAATACATCACATACATACAAAGTAGTTATCATGAAACATGCGTAAGCTAACAACGTAACAGTGGAATATCTATATAATGAAACTATGCATATAAACTATACATACTATACTATACATGTATACTATAAAGTGCTATGACTACATAAAATGCAACTCACATACATATACGTACACAATTGCTTAGTTATTATTTTGCTGATACCTACTACCACGCACTCCTGTTTGTCTTTGTCCTGTTAATGCAAACTGTGTCTGTGTGTGTGTGTGTGTGTGTGTGTGTGTGTGCGTTGTGCTCAGGCCCTGGAGTGGATCCATGACACGGGGGAGTTCTACCTGTCCACACACACCTCCACCGGCTCCAGCATCCATCACACACAGGAGCTGCTCAAAGAGCACGAAGACTTCCACATCACAGCCAAGGTCGGTCCCAAACACCCCCCGCCACGCATACACACACACACACGCACACACACGCCATTCAATGTATTAGCATTTCTCTCTCCTTTCTGAACAAACCCTTTTCCCCCACTCTCTCTCTCTCTCTCTCTCTCTCTCTCTCTCTCTCTCTCAGCAAACCAAAGAGCGCGTGAAGCTGCTGATCCAGCTGGCGGATGGCTTCTGTGACAAGGGCCACAGTCACGCCGTGGAGATCAAGAAGTGGGTGACGGCGGTGGACAAGCGCTACCGAGACTTCTCCCTGCGCATGGACAAGTACCGCTCCAGTCTGGAGAAGGCCCTGGGCATCTCCTCGGACTCCAACAAGGCTGTGAGTGTACTAGAGAGAGAGGGAGAGAGAGGGTGTGTGTGTGCGTTCGTTCCGTGGATGCAGAAAACATTCTCTCATGTACGTGTCTGCGTCTCTCTCAGAGTAAGGACCTCCAGTTGGACATCATTCCGGCCACTACCCCCGGGACAGAGGTCAAGCTACGGGACGCCGCCCACGAACTCAACGAGGAGAAGCGCAAGTCGGCCCGCAGGAAGGAGTGCGTACAGTGCATGCAGTACACTTCATCACAGCTAAATGTTTCTCAGCCTTGTCTGGATAACTAAATGTTTCTCAGCCTTGTCTGGATAACTAAATGTTTCTCAGCCTTGTCTGGATAACTAAATGTTTCTCAGCCTTGTCTGGATAACTAAATGTTTCTCAGCCTTGTCTGGATAACTAAATGTTTCTCAGCCTTGTCTGGATAACTAAATGTTTCTCAGCCTTGTCTGGATAACTAAATGTTTCTCAGCCTTGTCTGGATAACTAAATGTTTCTCAGCCTTGTCTGGATAACTAAATGTTTCTCAGCCTTGTCTGGATAACTAAATGTTTCTCAGCCTTGTCTGGATAACTAAATGTTTCTCAGCCTTGTCTGGATAACTAAATGTTTCTCAGCCTTGTCTGGATAACTAAATGTTTCTCAGCCTTGTCTGGATAACTAAATGTTTCTCAGCCTTGTCTGGATAGCTAAATGTTTCTCAGCCTTGTCTGGATAACTAAATGTTTCTCAGCCTTGTCTGGATAACTAAATGTTTCTCAGCCTTGTCTGGATAAGGAAGGGCCCACTTGAAAATCTCTTTCAAGTGGGGTCGCACATACAGAGCAAATAAGCTCTCTGATGTCCTCCCGTCCGTCCACATTCTCAAATGTGTACTACAGCCTTTTGACCTCCGGTTTTGGAGGTGCTGTGTCGGCATAAGACGAGATCAACTGAACTAACGGCGCATGATGGACGCACTGTGTGCAGGAGACTGTCCCTTAATATTATATGTGAAACACAAATCATACACGACGGTTTCTTCATAATTCATGTCTGGTTTATGACCATGTTTTATGGCCCCAAAGTCTTTCATTATTCATCGGTGTAAATGGAAGGAGCAGACAGGCTGTAAGGGAGCTACTGGCACGGACATGAATCACACTGTGCACAGTGGGATGTTGTATGAGATGAGATGGCTATGACAATCTATCCTATGCGTCATGGTGCGATAGTTACGCGTGGCGGAAATAGGCCATCGACTATTTTTGCCATTTTTTTTTTTTTAAATGTTCTCCTCATAATGGCACGATGTAATTTAGATTGCATGTTATTTAACCCATTCTGGGTTGGGAACCCCTGTTGGCACAGCTCGTAGTCACGATGCCAACAATTTTTTATTTTTCCAACGTTTCTGCAACAAGTTGCCTTCTTTCGTCATTCCCTGAAGAAGGCAACTTGTTGCCGAAACGTTGGAAAAATAAAAAATTGTTGGCATCGTGACTACGAGCTGTGCGGCCTCTCTCCTTTCTCAGTCATGCTTTAGCTATTGAAAAATAGCAAATCTACAAGCTCATAGCGCGGCACCGAGTGCCGCGCTATGAGCTTGTAGGTCTGCTATTTTTGAAAAATGCGGCGCAAATCTTTGAATATATATTCTTTTCACAACAAACGTTTTTAACTCAAATCTTTGCTTCCGGGCGCTCCCTGGAACTACATATTTTCAGATGGGGGTCGGCGGCCAATTACATATATATTTTTGTGTGTCTCTAGGTTCATCATGGCGGAGCTGATTCAGACAGAGAAAACCTACGTGCGTGACCTGCGGGAGTGCATGGACGTAAGTGCAGCCACATGGTAAAGTCTAGGGATGCACGATATAGATTTGTTTTTTAAACCGATAACTTCATGCTTCTGAAGACCGATACCGATACTAATAACTGATAATGATAATATATAGACAGTTAGACACATACATAAAACAAAGACATACTAGTGAGTAACGGTACATTTAACATATCTTTCTGTGACGCAAATACAGTGTGTCATACCTATACGCTGGGTGCTTTGTTAGCAGATACAATCAGCAGATGAAACAAATCATTTAGCAGAACTGAAAATATGAAAATATATAAAATAAAGAATATATATATACAATATATTATCGGAGCTATTAATTATGTTATCAGGCCGATCATTTTTGTGCATCGCTAGTGAAGTCCTGTTCATTTAAACATGCAATCCTACCTCGGGATCCGAACGTGGGTCTCTCTTGCGTGTGAGACCAAACTTATTCCGCTCTTTCGAGAGGGCATCCCCGCTTAGCCAGGGGAGATAACTGCTGCGCTTTTGAGCTTTTAGACAGCATCGCGGCATGAAAACGCATCATGTGTATGTGTGTTTTTCCATGTGCCGTGTGTTCCAACGAACACATTTGGCTGGGTTTGAAGGGCAGGGAGGACGATAAGCTCTGTTCTAGCGACTCTCACAGGTTGGTGTGTTAACACATTGAGAGCCCACGCAAAACTGCCCAAAAAGACTGTGGAGACACATGCTGGAACTTTTTAGTTTGAAATGTTTTATAGTTTCTGAGTTATGCATTCTCAATGGCGAAAACACAAACTTTGGCACCACGTATAAAAAAAAAAAAAAAATCATTGTTTTGATTTTTATGATTTTTTTTAATAAAAAATGGAGGACAGAAGTGGAAGGGATAGCGTGTTCCTCCACGCACGTTACGTCGTCCTCATTGTCAAGTAAAAGAATAAGTGGCTGGAGACTCCATGTGTATCAGAGAAGACACGTTCGCTCGACTACTACACCGTCCAACATGATCAACTAGTGTAGAGGTCGGCAATGACGGGGACTATTCGTCAGTGTTGTTTTTGGCAGCAAATTTTAGTTTTAGTCACTTTTTAGTCACCTGGAATGTTTTAGTGTTAGTATAGTTTTAGACTAAATCTACAGTTGATTTAGTCGAACAAAATGTATTTTGGCGGGCCTTGATGCCGTCGTAATGACTGTTTGTACACTTGCTGAAAATAGCCTATCTATTTTCAGCATGCAACTAATTGTAAAATGACTTATATTGGATCTCTTGTCCACTAGTCCCTTCCTAACATTTTAGTCTAGTTTTTATTTGTTGACGAAATTGTCAGTATATTTTATTTAGTTTTAGTCATCATAGCTTAGTTTCCATTTAGTTTTCGTCAGTGGAAAAAGGTAGTCGACGAACATTTTTCGTCTTAGTTTTAGTCGACAAAATAAACACTGCTAAACGTGTGTTGGCAATATTGGGAATTGGCATAATGACTCAATTGGGAGTAAAAGCAAATGGATACAGATATATAGCAGTAATCAGAGATTTTTTCCAAACCGTTTCATACCAGCGGAGTGTGCATAATATGCAAGACGTGCACAAGATTAATTCAAACGCCATGTGCACTGCAGTCCCATTAAAACTCAGTTGGTTCCAAATGTCAGCGTTATGAATTAATTCATGGTTGGTCGGGTGAGTTTTTGCCCTTAAAATAAATTGTCAAACCCCTGTACCCAAAACCAATCATAATTTGAAGGTCAAAGGATTGATTTGGGATGGTTATTATCTCATAATGATGATCTCTTATGATTGTTACCTTTAACACTCCGATTGCCCGGGGTTATTTAATCCATTAAATCAGAGCGCCCGGCAATTTATAGCAGCGGAGCACTTTTACCGACGGACCAGATGTTATCCCAGATGTGGCTGTAGCAGCTAAATGTAGCCAAAACACTCTCGAGGCGATCGACAACAACGGAAGGTATGATTAAATCTAACACGACTAGCGACGGGACCGCGGTGGGCCGTCTAACACAGGATGTTTTCTCAGAATTGGACGGGATGATTATATAAAGAGTTATTAACGTTTACAGATTTCAGTTGTCGTCGGCTAAACAGGGGGGGAACATTTTCGATGACGTCCCACTGTTGCGCAACATCGAGGATTGCGCAACAGGCGCTCCTAGGCTGTAAACTAGAGCGATGCGATCGGTTTTCATATCAATAAACTTTGTCTTTTGGATAAAACTTCGTCCTGGGCGCTGTGTGTTACTAATAGAAAGGGCGGTGAACTTCGTCCTAGGCGATTGGGGTGTTAATAATACAATCTTTGTTGTTGTGCATTCTTGCCTCTTTATAGACGTACCTATGGGAGATGACCAGTGGAGTGGAGGAGATCCCTCCAGGGATCATCAACAAAGAGCACATCATCTTTGGAAACATGCAAGATCTCTTCGAGTTTCACCATAAGTAAGCCCTGACGACGCCTACCTGACGTGTGCCTAAAATAACAGACTTTCAAGCCGTGTTAGCTTGATCTATTGATTTATTTTCTTATTTATTGTAAATGTCATCATGATTCGTCTTTTCCAGCAAATTCAAATAATTCCAAAGAACGGTTTATTTCTGAAAGTGCTGACCTTTTTGATCATCCGTTCCTCTGTTGTTTTGTTCTAATCAACAGCATCTTTCTGAAAGAGCTGGAGAAATACGAGCAGTTACCAGAGGACGTGGGGCATTGCTTTGTGACGTGGGTAAGTGTTGTTCACTAACCCATTTTGACCTGAGATCAGATTCTAAACATGTCTTCTACATCCTGACAGTTTTCTGAATGTCAGTCGTTCTTCGATTTTTCAAAAATAGCAGATCTACAAGCTCGTAGCACGCCACTCTGTAGCACGCCACTCTGTGGCGCGCTATGAGCTTGTAGATCTGCTATTTTTGAATAGCTAAAGCATAACATAATGCTAACACCAAAAGGGGTTCCCGCCCAAAATGGGCTAAAAGAGTACTTTTCAAAAGGAGGTCCAATTTAGTTTTATTCATCCCCCCCCCACTCCAACTGTTTGTTTTTAGTTTTCTGTCTTAGGAAAAGAACAATTTACAGAATTCTGAGATAACGGAGGCCATTTTTTGTTATTTCCGCACGCTGTACACCCATGAATTGTCACAGTGAGTTGATCGATAAGCCATCTCTCCCCTCTGTAGGCTGACAAGTTCCAGATGTATGTGAACTACTGTAAGAACAAACCAGACTCCACCCAGCTCATCCTGGAGCATGCTGGACCCTACTTTGACGTGAGTACAGTGTTGTTTTTGGCAGCAAATTTCTATTTTAGTCATAGTCATAGTCTTTGGAATGAAACTTCATTTAGTTTTAGTCACATTTCAGTCACTTGGAATGGTTTAGTGTTAGTCTAGTTTTAGTCGACTAAATATCATAAGATTTTAGTCTACTAAATCTACAGGTGATTTAGTCGACTAAAATGTATTTTGTCGCACCTTGATGCCGTCGTGCTGGCGGATTTTACACTTGCTGAAAATAGACGATCTACAAGCTCACAACGCGTCACGAGCTTGTAGATCGGCTATTTTCAGCATGAAACCAAGTGTAAAATGACTAAAATGTATTTTATTTATACTTTTATTTATCTTGTCCACTAGTTCCTTCCTAACATTTTAGTCTAGTTTTTATTTGTTGACGAAATTGTCAATATATTTAGTCTTATACTTTTAGTCATAGTTAGCTTAGTTTTCGCCAGTGAAAAATGGTAGTCGACGAACATTTTTCGTCTTAGTTTTAGTCGATGAAAACAACACTGCGTAAGTAAATATTTTCATGTCAGGTACTTAGTGTACGTACAACTCAGAGATATTATATTGCAGTGGACCTATGACAAGTTGGCCTCTGCCAATATAGTGGCGACACTGAAGTGCGACCCGATGGCCCATGATGCAACATCTACATATATATCATGTCTATGCTCACGGCACCGTGTGCGTCTTCATCCACGCTAACAGGAGATCCAACAGAGGCACCGACTGGCCAACTCCATTTCCTCGTATCTGATCAAGCCTGTGCAGAGAATCACCAAGTACCAGCTCCTGCTCAAGGTAAACGACTTGTACAAGGACATGCACACACACAGTCTGTTCTCAAAGTGGGGTCCGGGGACCCCCAGTGGTCCTTGAGGGGTTTAAATGATAGCTAGGAACCAAATGGACCCTTATGGGACTGTAACTCCTGTACAAATGGAACCAAATGGACCGTAATGGGTCCATTTGGTTCCATTTGTACACTCTCAGAGTTAAATTAACATTGATTTTACTATATAAAAAGGGGTCCCAGAGATAGAATGGGGGTCCGTATAGCCTAATGCAGGTCAAACTGCAAGGGACTCCTTGAAATAAAATTGAGAATCAGTCACTCCTAGAGCCGTTAACATCTTCTCTTATGGGGGTCCCCTGGTATATCTTTTCAAATGGGGGGGGGGGTCCACGGGCTAACAAGTGTCCATTTGGGGGTCGTTGACATGAAAAAGTTTGAGAACCAGGACGTTATCCCCGTGGTTGGTGTTGTCATGGTTTCTGGTTGTGTGTGCGTGTTGTCATGGTTTCTGTGTGCGTGTGCGTGTTGTCATGGTTTCTGTGTGCGTGTGCGTGTTGTCATGGTTTCTGGTTGTGTGTGTGTGTGTGTGTGCAGGAGCTGTTGACGTGCTGTGAGGAGGGCAAGGGAGAGATCAAGGACGGCCTGGAGGTGATGCTCAGCGTTCCCAAGAGAGCCAATGACGCCATGCATCTGTCCATGCTGGAAGGTGAGGCAGGCACACACACACACACACACACACACACACACGTAGGAACGTACGCAGGCACGCATGCACACCCCACCCTGAAGGAAAGTAACACTTTGGGTTGTTGTGATCTTCACAGATCTTCACGTTTTGGTCAAAATCGTATCGTTTATGTCAAATCATTTCATTTCAAGGTTATAGATGTACTGTACGTACACACTTCCTCATGAAATCTTTCATATAGGCTGTCTGTCCACCTGTACATCAAAAGTGCCTACATCTTGGTTTCTTAGCACAGAGCGCTGACCTGTTAAATTGAAGCATTAAAATTGGCGTCAAGCAATAACTCGGTCCATATGTTTGGCAGACTGTTGATGTTCCTCTATGGTCCCACCTCTGCTTCTCTCTCTCCTCTTGGATATTGGAGCTTTGATATGACATTGATAACTTAAGTGCGTCTAAAGCCCCTGTTTGAGGTCTTGTGCCCTGAAATCTGTACATTTTTCTTTTAGAAGGTCCTCGGTGAGTGACATCCAAGTGTTTTGGTACCGGTTTTATAAAATCATCCCCACCTCCCCAGGGTTCGACGAGAACATTGAACAACAGGGCGAGCTGATTCTCCAGGAGTCCTTCCAAGTCTGGGACCCCAAGACTCTGATCCGCAAGGGCAGAGAGCGCCACCTCTTCCTCTTTGAGATGTCACTAGTCTTCAGCAAGGAGGTCAAAGATTCCAACGGCAGGAGCAAGTACATCTACAAGAGCAAACTCTTTGTGAGTCCTGAAAAGTCTCCTTCACTTTCCAATATGTGGATGCTTTTTAAAGGACCACTTCACCACTTTTCAAACTATCTTCATATAATAATCATCATAATCATGATAAAATGGCACGATTTTTTTCTACTCAGTCTGTGTCTCATAGGAGGGCTGTGGGCAGTTTAGAAACCGTCTTCCAGTGACATCATCATTAGGCAGATTTTTTTTTTAAACAAGATTTTTTTTACAAAAATGTTTAGATTTTCATTATCGTGAGAACGATGGCTTCCATTTTCGCATTGCAACTTTTCAGGACTAGAAAGCCTGCAGTTTCTATTAGCTTGGATTCCCCATCGATGATGTCACTGGAAGACGGTTTCTGAACTGCCCACAGCCCTCCTATGAGACACAGACCGAGTAGAAAAGAATTGCGCCATTTTTTTCATGATTATTAGTGAGGACCTATTATATGAAGATGGGTTGAAAAGTGGTGAAGTGGTCCTTTAAGATACGTCAAATGATCATAAATGGCGTTGTGGATAAACTCATCTCTGATGACGGCATCTCATAACCGTGGATCCTCCTCTCCTCCTGTCCCTCCAGACGTCAGAGTTGGGGGTCACGGAGCACGTTGAGGGAGACCCCTGTAAGTTTGCTCTCTGGGTGGGACGCACGCCGACCTCGGACAACAAGATTGTGCTCAAGGTACGTTTCTTTCAACACGTCTTATTCCTTCTAAGCTTCCTTCTTTTTCTCCTCGTCCTCGCTGTCACTTCTAGGGGCTACAAGCTATCTATGATTTCCTTAGCTATTCTATACTCGCTCCTTCAAATCGATTAATTTATTCAAATTGATTAAAAAAATAAAAGATTATAATCGATCAAATTGATTTAGTTCCATTAGCTGTTGCACACCTATTCCTGTTCCTGTTCACTTCACTCGCTGTCCTCAAACGCTCGTGCTTGGCCTCTTGTTTTGAGTGCATGAAGCCAGCTTCCAGATGGTGGCTAAGCATTCTGTATCCACTGCTTCCTCCACCCACTCTGTTCTTCCTCCACTGCCCTCTATCTCCGTCCATCTCCGTCCATCTCTCTCGTTTCTGTCCGTCTGTCTATTCTGGTCAGCACCGACCGACCGCAGCGGTCTCTCTCTACTGCCCTCTGTCTGTCACCATGGTGTGCTTCAGCTGTGCTCTGTGTGTGTGTTAACACAGAGGTTTGACTGGGGCTGCTGTTTGCTGTGGATATGTTTGTATCTCTGATCCCTTTTCTGTGGGCTAACATGCATCCACCATGAACGCAGCTGATCCATCCACTTTAACCCATTTAAGCCTGACGTCGAGAAAAAAAGAAAAAAAGGTCTTCTGAAAGAATATATGTTCAATTTTCAAAGATTTGTGCCGCATTTTCACGGGTTTTTCAAAAATAGCAGATCTACAAGCTCATAGCGCGCCACTCAGTGGCGCGCTATGAGCTTGTAGATCTGCTATTTTTCAATAGCTAAAGTGCTTTAGCTATTGCTTAAAACAAAAAACTAATGCTTAAAACACCAAAAGAGGTTCCCGCCCAAAATGGGTTAACCACTCGGTGCCCCCAAAATCCCTAGCCTGGCATTGCCAGACTGATCGCGTGGGATCCACTCACAAGGAGGAACTCGTCATGCCAGGCTACCAAAACCCCACACATACCACTAACACAATCCACCCTGTAATTGTTTGCCAAGTCTTCCACAAGTAGAAGAAAGGTTTTATTGTATTTATGTGGTGTCATCATGTTAGAATGAATGTACTGTACACTATTTTAAATCCCCATTCCGACCTTACATTTGGTTCATGGGGGTTTTTCTGTGTAAAACCAGCTACTGTAGATATGGTGTCAGCCAATGGAAAAGCATGTTGCCAAATGGCCATATCCTAACACATCTTAATATCCGATCATTAGCCACGACTACAGTATACATGTACATGTTGGTTTACCAAACTAACCACTAATAACAAGTACTGCCGTGCTGTGTGCATTGTAAATGGATTCTGTCTTATTACTAACAGTATATGCTCATACCGTACGTGCACGTCGCACAGCTCATCCATTACAATGTACTGCACGTTTTTGACTTGACCAACCTGTCATCGGGGGAACCTTGGTGTTGTCACGTCTGCCATGTTCAAACCCATTTCGTCACCGTGTAAGAATAATATGTAAACTTTTCAAAAAACCAATCCAGTGAAATTCTCTATTCTATATTTTAACCAAAGCTAAGTCAGGGATGCAAACATGGAGCCATGGTGAGTACTTAATTTACCCCCCTACACAGCAGTCTGGACGATCTTCATGTCCCATCACCTCCTACAGCATGCCTGAATTCTAAGTTAAAATTATATTGAAGTTTGTGGGGGAATACCCATACTTGTTTCTTTTTTGCTACATAAGTTTAAGAGCGGTTTGACCATGTGAATGGAGTCGCTGCTTCCGGCTCCTCGCTCACAGAGCGCGGAAGCAACAGATAAAGATGGTGGACATTATTTGGACTTAGAGTAGCTACATAACCCATCATTTCTAACAAAGTTCATTATTACGCTAAAGACTGGATAGGTGGAAGCAGTACAATTAATGCTTTCCACAGATCAACTTTTCACCGGTCCAAGTCTTTTTCACCGATCAGAGTTCGGGTCGAGGTAGGAGGAGGAGCGGAGGTGAAGTGACTCCAGACTTCTGACAAAAACACTGACAAACATTTTAAAAGTTCAAAAGCAAGGTCACTTCCAGAGGCCGATCTAACCTTTGACCCCTTGAACCCCCCGTCCCCCCCGTCCCCCCGTCCCACTCACTCGTTGGCCAATGGCAGGCGTCGAGCATCGAGAACAAACAGGACTGGATCAAGCACATCAGGGAGGCCATCCAGGAGAGGACCATCCACCTGAGAGGAGCCCTCAAGGAGCCCATTCACATTCCCAAGGCCACCAGCGCCAAGCACCACAAGGGCCGGAGGTACGCGTGTATATACAGTACAGCTGAGGTTCCACTCTGTGAAGTCTCTACTGGCCATTCTATAGACCAGTGTATATACAGTACAGCTGAGGTTCCACTCTGTGAAGTCTCTACTGGCCATTCTATAGACCAGTGTATATACAGTACCATGCTGAGGTTCCACTCTGTGAAGTCTCTACTGGCCATTCTATAGAGTCTATAGGTTCTCAACCCGTGGGTCGCGACCCCTCGGGGGGTCGCCAAATTATTTTAGGGGGTCCCCAAATTATTTTCAAAAAAAAAAAAAAAAAAAAAAAAGATTTGTTTTAAATTTTTATTTTCACGATTTTTCAAAAATAGCAGACCTACAAGCTCGTAGCGCGCCACTCGGTGGCGCGCTATGAGCTTGTAGATCTGCTATTTTTCAATAGCTAAATTATAACAATGCTTAAAACACCAAAAGGGGTTCCCGCCCAAAATGGTTTAAGGTTATTGTAGCAGTCAATTTATATTGGGGGTCGGGAGGGGGCGGGGCGGGGGTCCCGAGACATTGCCAAAGCATTTCCGGGGGTCCCCGGCCAAAAACGTTGAGAACCCCTGCTATAGACCAGTGGTTCCCAAAATATTTATCACGTGACCCAAAACAGAAATTAGATTATTCGCCCAGGACCTAAACTAGTGAAAATAGCCGATCTACAAGCTCACAACGCGGCGCGAAGCGCCACGTTGTGAGCTTGTAGATCAGCTATTTTCACTACTTAAGTATTTCTTATAATTTGTGGAATTTCTTAGATTTTTTATTTTATTTCTTAATTCAATTACTGAAAAACAATCTGTGAATTTAGTTTTTAATTCAGGGAAAGTGGGAAGTTGGGAAGGTTTTTTGAAAATGTTTTGAAATAATAATTAAAAAACAAAATGTATGAAGCAAAAACTAAGGGGACCCATAACAATGTGTCCGCGACCCACAAATGGGTCCCGGCCCACTGTTTGGGAACCACTGCTATAAGACAATCCCCCCCCCTGCCCCCCCCCAGCCAGGGGAGATATTGGGCTATTTAATGAGCTTCAGGTTACTCGATTATTCCTGCTGGCGCCATTAAACATTGTAATGCCTAGCAGGCATTTATCAATTTGAGACTCAATGTAGGTATATAGATGTGCAATATCCTTTTATTGTTATTAAGTACATTTTTATTTTATGTACTGTATATTTTATTAAGTATGTTTGTTTTACTTGATGAGAGCAACTTAGGTATCCATTTTACCATCAGGGATCGATAAAGCATCTTTTACACGTACACTGGCAGCCACTATCGAGCACACCTTCACACATTAACACATAACACTGGCGCACACCACACACACTGCTCACTCACAACATTAACACGCTGTGTGTGTTCCCTATTCCTGCAGAGATGGAGAGGATCTGGACAGTCAGGGTGATGGCAGCAGTCAGCCAGACACCATCTCCCTGGCCTCCCGCACCTCACAGAACACACTGGACAGTGACAAGGTGAGAACTTATGTATACTCTACACTGCAAACTAGCTACTAGGTACAACACATCTGCTACATTTATTTGCCAATGTTTTGCTATTGAATTTTAATGTACCTTTTATTTATTTTTTATTTTGGTTCAAACTGATGTCTGGCTTGAAACTACACAAGAAAATTGTAATGTTAAGTATTTATACAGTACATTATGCAAATATATATACTAATGATAGCAAGTCCCTCAAAATGTTTATACATTTATCTCCCCATCCAGCCGTTTAGCCCATTAAAACCCATGTAATTTTTGATTTTAGCTACATATACTGTATAGCAACATACAATTTCATAAAAATAGCAGATATACAAGCTTACAGTGCGTCATGCTATTTTTGAACCTTTTTGAAAAATGCTGAATCGCTTTGAATTCCTTAACACAAATCTTCCATTCTGTGGTCCCTGGCACAAAACATGTTCAGATGGCGGTCTGCGGCCAAACATATTTCAATTTGGGGATCCCTTGCACAAAAAAGTTTGAGAGAACTATCGTAATGGGTTAACAAGTCCTTACTTCCCCACAGCAGGCTGATTAATGCTCTCTCCCTCTCCCTCTCCCTCTCCCTCTCCCTCTCTCTCTCTCAGCTGTCGGGCGGCTGTGAGCTGACGGTGGTCATCCATGACTTCATGGCGGGCAACAGCAACGAGCTGACGGTGCGCCGCGGCCAGACGGTGGAGGTGCTGGAGCGCTGCCACGACAAGCCCGACTGGTGCCTGGTCCGCACCACGGACCGCTCGCCGGCCCACGAGGGCCTGGTGCCCTGCGCCATGCTCTGCATCGCCCACTCTCGCTCGTCTATGGAGATGGAGGGCATCTTCAACCATAAAGGTATAGACGGGATCACTAGGGGTGACTCGTAGTCGATATGGGAGGTGGTGGGATTCCAAAGTGTGTATGATATCTCGAGTATGGCATATGGGGTGATGCAACAGTTAACACTTAGCGCGCCATTGCCGACGATTAAAGTCAATTGAAGCCTAATTTTGATACTGACGCTTGACGCCATTGCCGACGGCCTTCGGCAATTGAGCTTTTATAGCGCGTTCGATTGCTCGAGCCAAAATGCTACTCACGTTAGCCGGTTAGCTAGCTGTGTTGTTAGCACAGCACTGGATCGCCCATCTTAGATCGTCGTTGCCATAAGAATCCATTCTATCCATCGCCTGTATCTCCTATTCCTTGTCCCAGATGGCATTTTTGGTCAAAACAGCGTTTCTTTGACGGCACAGAGCTGATGATCTAGAGCTCTCCGGAGCTCCGGCCTGGATTCACATTGTAAACAAGGCCCGCCTGGCTGTGTGAAAACTCCTAACTTAGGACTACTGTTTGTGGAGCGGAAATGGCGGCTTTTCAAAATAAGAGCTCAAATAAAAAAAATGCTGGCGTGAATTAGATCCTAATTTTTCAATAAATGCTAGCAGCCTAAGTGTTAAGAGCGATTTTGATATCAATAATCTCTGTCCTTTTGATTAATCTCCGTCTTGAGCGCTGAGCGTTACTAATTGATTTGTGCGAGTAGGTCTCTGTAGTGAATCGGTATTATAAGGTTAGTTTAACTCTGATATATTAGATACATTTTTAGATGCATTACTAGTTACTACTGTTCTCTTCAGAGTGTGCGTCATGCTGCCATCCTGCCAAATTAGAAGCCTTCATGCTGAGCCTTGTTTCCGTGGCGACAAATGTAATCAATTATTGAAAATAATCAATCATTTTAGAAAACAATCGATCCGATCCCTATTTTTGGTCGTGCAATTATAGGTGAAAAGTTTCAAAACATGCTCCTTAGATAGCACTTTTGTAGACTTGGATAGCATTTTATACAGACTTATAGCATGTGATGTAGACAGCACTAGAATTGCATTGTATGTAGTCATAGCACTGTATATATGTATACCGGTAGTATATATGTATAGTTTCATTATATAGAGATTCCACTGTTACGTTCTTAGCTTACGCATGTTTCATGAATACTACTTTTTATGTATGTGATGTATTGCCATGCTTTTTTGTTCTTGTCTAAATCGCTCTGGATTAAGAGCATCTGCTAAATGCCTAAATTGTAATTGTAAATGACAACCTGGAACTTTGAACTTGTATTGTGTAAAGTGACCATCTTTCCTGCTCTCTAAATGTGTCGTCTCTCTGTCAGACACACTGTCGGTGTGCAGTAATGACTCCATCCTGCCAGGGTCTTCTGCCACGCTGCAGCCTGGCCATGGCATGGGATCCCACACCTCGCCTGGACCCAAACGACCAGGTGGGTGCACTCTGTATAGCCCTGTGTTCCCTTAAGGCTGCAACTAATGTAAGACAATACATATGTCTTACATGTTCAATATTCTTATCCAGCAGTCAATATCATAACGTTGCAAATCATACATATTCATAATGACGTGCTTACTTGATTATACATTATAAAATGTATAATTTTAGCCCTAATTCCCCTTAGACCAGGTGGTTCTCAAACTCGGGTCTGACTCCGGGGACCCCTGGGGGGTCCTCAAGGAGTTACGGGTCTGTAACTCAGAGAGCGTACCCTTACAGGTCCATTTGGTTAAATTGTTTGCACTCTCAGAGTTAGGATTGGAGGAGTGTAATTTGGGATTCCCAGAGATAGTAAATGGTATCAGATAGGGCATTAAGCAACTAGTCGACTATTCAACTAGTCGACTAGTAAATCCACTAGTCGACCTTGTTGGTACTAGTTGACTAGTTGATACGATTTTTGTATTTATTTTTTATTTTGTAGGCCTCAAGAGCAGGTATAGTTATAGTCACCAATGTACACCAGTTTTTAAATGTACAAATATATATATATATTTGTTTTTACATAATAGGTAGTTAAACAACTAGTCGACTAGTAAACTAGGCAACTAGTCAACTAGTAAAAATGACTAGAAGTGAATGCACAGACCTCAAATGGAGGTCTGTGTCCTAATGCTCATCAAACTGGGAGTCCTTGAAATGAAAAGGTTTGAGAACCACTGCTCTAGAAGGGAAACCCAGTGTACGACTCAGAGTTTAGTACTAACAAGGTGGCTGTTTTTCTCCTCGTCCGTTGCCAGGCAACACCTTACGCAAGTGGCTGACCAGTCCGGTGCGGCGGCTCAGCAGCGGCAAGGCGGACGGCCACGTGAAGAAGCTGGCTCACAAGCACAAGAAGAGCCGCGACGTGAGGAAGAGCGGCGACGCCGTGACGCTGGGCTCCCAGAAGGACTCCGACGACAGCGCCGCCACGCCCCAGGACGAGACCGTGGAAGAGGTGGGTACAGCAAAGTCGCATCCAGTCAAACAGGAGCCCAAACCCAGTAGTCACTTTGAGTGGCACCACACAAAGCCACGGGTGAACCTATGGGGTGAACATGTAGTGTATGTCGGACTCGGACATTACTATTACTAACCTTACCCCAAAACCCAAACCTAACCGCCAGCACGGCGCAAAGCTTGTGGGTGAACATGTAGTGTATGTCGGACTCTGACATTACTATTACTAACCTTACCCCAAAACCCAAACCTAACCGCAAGCATGACGCAAAGCTTGTGGGTGAACATGTAGTGTATGTCGGACTCGGACATTACTATTACTAACCTTACCCCAAACCTAACCGCAAGCACGACGCAACGCATGTGGGTGAACATGTACTGTATGTCGGATAGTCCTATTGCTAACCCTACCCCAAACCTAACCCGAACTGCAAGTACGACGCAACGCATGTCGGACCAAAGCAAACTTTACAGCTCAGTGGTGATTTCACCCAAACCACAAGACGTCACAGCTTGTAGATAGCCTATTTTCAGTCTTCCAGATAGCCTATTTTCAGTCTTCCAGATAGCCTATTTTCAGTCTTCCAGAAAACCCTAATGATCTCACATATTTCATAACCGCAATCGTTAATGCCTCAATCTGCAATGTCTTCAACTGACTAGCTGTATGGCTACCAAAACATAATCATTTGACATTGTGTTAAGTGTGTAGGACACACGGCGCTAGTGTGTGGTGGCTCCTTTCACGCCGTTTCACAACTTACTATACATATTAGTACTTGGCCTAGCGTGTCGTGATATTTCATTTTGCTTTAATCCATGTGTATTGGGAGGGACGGAGGGATGTAGTGGGAATCTCCTAACTCGCACACAAACAAGGACGTCCACAAAAAGCTGTCGTCAAACAATTAACTCATTCACTGACAAAAGATATTGAACCAAAATGAGCCTGAATAAAGCTTGTTTTGATCAAAAATGCAATCTGGAAAAAGAATCGGAGATAAATTGATTTGAATAGGAGACCTGCAGCATGCAGGCAAGTCCCCCTTAGTAAAAAACACTAGTCTCAAATAGGTTTTTAAAAAAAGGTATGGAAATTGTATAGATGAATCCATGGAGCAGTGTAGCTAATCAGTGCTGAGGTGTAAAGCTGCGCTTAATGGTACACCTCAGTAATGGTACCCCTCTATGGAGTCGTCTATACAGAATCTGTATAAGGACTTTCTCTCTGTGACTTCAACACACACACACAGCATTGTCTCCGCACACTACCCCAACTGACTCCTATCTCCTCTGTCTCGTTGCAGAGGGTCCGTAACGAGGGGCTGTCGAGCGGCACCTTGTCCAAATCCAGCTCGTCGGGCATGCAGAGCTGTGGTGAGGAGGAGGGCGAGGAGGGCGCCGACTCCGTGCCACTGCCTCCACCCATGGCTATCCAGCAGCACAGCCTTCTACAGCCTGACTCCCAGGATGACAAGGTGAGGCAGGGGCAAACGGGACCGTCAGGTCAGCGTCGTACAGGTTAGGCACGGAGGAAGAGATGAGAAGGGAAGCGGGGGAGGGCTGGAGACCGAGGAACAAATGAGACTGATTCATACTTTGTCGTCTTGGTGGTGTCTCGCACCGAAAATAGCCAATCTATGAGCTCATGTGACGTTGCGGATCAATGTGTTGTGAGCTTAAAGATTGCCTATTTTTGGGGGTGCATAAATTGGACAAAAGTCAGAATGACAGACAAAATGAGGAGCAAGGCAGAAAGGTGGGGTCAGTTATTCACACGGCAGCCACCCTCAACCTCACGGTAGAGGTCTTCACGGGGACCACCCGAAGGCCCGAGATAATAGCCGAGTCCTGTACAGAACATCGGTTCCATGTTGTGTTATACTCTATTATAGTCAGAGCGGATGTAACTGTTATGCTGTAGTATGAACATTTGTTTTGAAAAGGGGTCCCTTTCAATTATCATTGTCTACTGGTACTAGAATCTACTGGTACTAGAATAGCATTTTTAATAGCAATTTATAATTATATGTTTACCTGGTTTCCTCTCTGACAATGAACCCGGTCTGTTCTGTAGTATCTTGGAACCAATAATGTTGGAATGAATTTCACGGTTCGGTCATTTTGGTTCCCGTGAATACCTCTACCCCTTGGGTTTCCCACCCCTCTGGAGTATGACACACGAGCAAAATGGCTGCCATGTGAATAATGGTATGTGTACTCAGATAAGTTACACTAAGCTGGCCACAAGATTAACCGTGATTTGGCAATGGGTTTGGGTAGGATAAATTACACAGATACTGTGTGGTTGAATAAACATCTTATTCAATCGTGATTTGTTAGCAGGAGAAGAAATGCCGGTTCAGGTGGAATAGACCTTCCGAGTAAAAACCTAAAATGTATATGTGCATATGCATATTGCTCTGCAATAATATGCATATGCAGATAACACCATTCCTTCTGCAGTTCAGTTGCTTTTGCAGTTATGTTTTTTTTATGTTTCCCAACTAACTGTTCTATAGATTACATTTCTGCTCATTTCAGCCTTATTCTTTCGCTTTTGCCAAAAATGGATGTGTTTGACTCTGTTTTTGAGTGACTTGCAGTTTCATGTTATGCATAGCAGATTGCATCGTACCGTGCCCATGGACTTTTGTATCCTGTTTTCTCCTCAGCAAAATCACTGAGTGTTCATTAATTGAACACTCAGGAGTTTGCTCTGATGGGGAATGAATTAGCATCAGGTGGTCCTAGGTCTGGTTGTCTTTTCCCCCTAAAGACAGAAACACCTCTGACACTAATTTCTGTTTCTCTTTGTTTTTGTTTCCTGGTCGTATCGTTTGCTGTTTGCCATGTTGTAGCATTACCTTGATTTATGTCCTGTCTTTGCTTTGTCTCAGTTTCCATACCTTTCCATCTGAAGTTCCCCATTCTCCCCCTTCTGTCTTCTCCCGCAGTCAGTTCTTCAAGCTCTCTCCTTCTTTTCCCCCCGTTCTCAGCAGCACTTTTCAGCTTTAGTTGCTGATTTCAAATGCCTTTTTTTTTTGGTTTTGCGTTTGGATTCCATGAAATTAAGATCAAAGGCTTCAGATGTAGAACTCTTCCTATAAGCTCACTGTAGCTTTTTTTCTAACTGTTTCCTTTTTCTATCTTCTACGCTTTTAATCCCCTAAATTTACTTTTTCTTTGCCACACGTAAAAGAAAAAAGAAAAAAGAAAAAAAAACTTTTTATCTCTTTTTTAAAAATCTTTACAGAATGTCCTGCCTCCATTTTTTTCAGTTATTCTTTTTTGCATTGGTTCCTTCAACACAACCTTTAAAAGGACAGTCACATGTGTTGCGTCACGTCACGGGAAGCTGCTGTGAAAGAGAGTATGTATTTTGGCAGCCAACTCTGAACCAATAAGCCGTCCAACATGTATTAAAACACGGTTGTTTTGGTTCATTCTCCAAGAGGCTGCTTTGGTCTCCTTCCAGTTACTGTTGAGATTATCATCCCTTTGCTTGCTGTAGTTTTAAACGGCACAGTATTCTGTACCCCTGCGGGAGGTTGGCACATGTCCACTGCTTTCTCTTCACCAGTTTATGGAAGGGTTTGGATGAACATAGACATTGATTGACAGCCAGATGTTTGGATATTAAACCCTATGGGTTAACGAACGCCCCCCCGCATGGTCAAATAAATTACAGAGGTGGAGTCACGTCACCCCCCCCCCCTCCCCCAACCCCTCCAGATGAGATGATGACTCACTCAATGAGCCCCGTCCCTCTTCATCCCTACGTTTCCCAACACCCCCCACGTCCCTTCCTTCACCACCCCGCCCCTCACCCGTCCTCACCCCCCCACCCACCCTCTGTGCGTTTAAACTTCATTACCCATGCGAGTAATTGGCATCTTAACGCTGGCGAGGCCAGAAGGGCACATACAGCCTCACCCAGAAACCTACAGTAGTTGGGGGAAAGTCTTGAAGCGCAGCACAGCAAGGGTGAGAGCCTCCTGAAATATACCTCTTTCACTATCTCTGTTTACATTCTCTTTCCAAAGGTCCATCCATCCTTCACTGGAACAAAAAAAATATATATATATATAATAAATAAAACGTTTCATTTAAACTTCATTGCTTACTTTGGAACTCTCTCTGACTTTGAACCATTTTTTTTCTTCACTTTTCCACTTCATGTTTTTGTCTTTTCCACTGACATAATTCTATATTCCATTAACCCACACTCCTATTGACTTTTCTTTGAAGACGTATTGTGTAGCATCGATTTGTCATTGGCAAGAAACTATTGGAGTCTCTTCTTCAGGTTAAAACGTCACTGTACAGCATGGTACAAAACCTGTAACATCTTTGTTTGTAAAGCCATTGGACATTTAAGCTTTCCACACACATTCTTCTAACCCAGTAGGTTACAATGAAAATTCACTTTGACTACTATTAAACAACTAAACTATTTTTTCTGAATAGCAAATACATGTCACATTTACAACTGAATATTTCTACAAAGACACACAAAGATATTATCCAACAATGTTAGTAATATTAATACCATTGGGCTATAATTTCATCTGTTTCAGGTTCAGAACTCCTTGAAGTCTGGATTGTAATGATACATAGCATCATAGGCCATCGATGTGCACACATTGATAAAGAAGTTCACTTTGTGAATAGTTATGGATCATTAGTTATGGATTGGTTTAAATGGCTTATCATTAAATCAAGTTGTTCAAGTGAAGAGATGTAGCTTTATATCCCAGACTTTGCTTTTACAGTATATCTAATGGTGACAGAGACTTTTCTGAAAACTGTTCAGCGTTGACCATAACTACGTCACGCATATCCCGCAGGATATCGCATGTCAATGATTGGCTTAACCACTTTAAACCATTTAGACTCCTGACGTCGAAATAAAAAAAAAAGTCTTCTGAAAGAATATATATATTCAAAGATTTGTGCCGCATTTTCACGATTTTTGAAAAAATAGCAGACCTACAAGCTCGTGGCGCGCCACTCGGTGGCGCGCTACGAGCTTGTAGGTCTGCTATTTTTCAATAGCTAAAGTATGACATAATGCTTAGTTAAAACACCAAAAGGGGTTCCCGTCCAGAAAGGGTTAAACCCAATATTCAAAAATGTTAAAAAAAATGACAATTTCAAAATGTTTATAGAAAATTTGTGCAAGCTTTGTGAGCTTGAAGATCGGAACATTTTCAAAATATATATATATTTTTTTACGATGGCTAAAATAGAACCACCAGGGTTGAAGTGGTTAACACAATATACATCTGGTGTAGGTTGCTTGCTTGCATGAGAGTCTTCATTTCTAATACGTCTTCCTCTCTCCTTCACTTCCTGCGTTACCACCCAGACGTCCTCGCGTCTTTCCGTCCGTCCTTCCAGTTCCGAGACGCCCAGTGCGGCTGAGCTGGTGAGCGCCATTGAGGAGCTGGTGAAAAGCAAGATGGTAAACACATTTAGGTTGTTACGGCGGGCCATTTCTATGTCCCCCTCAGTGCACAATTTGGTTTGATTGTTTTTGCGGTGTCTTGTAGAAATGCCCTGAGCCAGGCATTTGGATCCCTCAATGATCGAAGATCGCCATAAATGCCAAGTACCGTATAAGACATGAGACATAAAGTGGCTTGTGCGAGTAAAGCTTTTTTTTTTTTTTTTTTTTAATATCACGGTATGCCTCGCCTAAAATGTGTGTGCACGCACGCACGCACGCACGCACGCACACACACACATGCATTGAGGTAAACTCATATTTATACCTGTCGATAGCTCATGCCAATCCCAGGCGGTCCAAGTGTGGAGGGCCAAGCAAGGTCCCTAAATCTCCTTTTGCCTTTTGGTACTTTTATTCCTATTCCCTGTACTTTACTATACCTGATTATTCTTATTCTTCCTTTTGTCCTGTATCTATTCTGTGTTTCATACAGAGGTACTGCCATGACAACTGAATTTCCCTCATGGGATCAATACAGGTCTATTGATCTACACACACACACAAACACAAACATTAACTACATTGATCTTCCTCCTCCATACACAGGCCCTGGAGGACCGGCCCAGCACTCTGTCGGTGGAACAAGGCGACAGCAGCTCTCCTTCCTTCAACCCCTCCGACAACTCGCTCCTCTCCTCCTCCTCCCCCATCGACGAGATGGACGAACGCAAGACCGCCGTCCTCAAGAAGCGACAGTATGCAACCGCTCCGTTCCTCCCTCTGTAACATTTTGGTTTGTGTGTGTGTGTGCGTGTGTTTTAACCCATTTTGACCTGAGATCAGATTCTAAAAATGTCTTCTACATCCTGACAGTTTTCTGAAAAAGCTATGTTTCTATGTCAGTTGTTCGATTTTTCAAAAATAGCAGACCTACAAGCTCGTATGAGCTTGTAGATCTGCTAGTTTTCAATAGCTAAAGCATAACATAATGCTAACACCAAAAGGGGTTCCCGCCCAAAATGGGTTAAACAAGATTCTGACTTGGCCACGTGTGTTCTTGTTGCTGTAGTTACATACTGCTGGAGTTGGTGGAGACTGAGAGAGCATATGTGAGGGATCTGGGCTTGGTGGTGGAGGTGAGTGTGTGTCTCTGTCTTTTGACTTTAAGTGGTATATATCTGTCTGGGCCGCTATATTGGCCATGATAATTTGACTTTTTGGACGGCCTCTGTATCCGCAATTATGCAGCCGATGTGTCCAAAAGTTTAACCTTTTTAAAAGGTTTCAAAAATACCCCATCTACAAGCTCACAATGCATCACATTTAAAGTTAAGTTGTTCTCAAACACAAACTATAATTAAATCTAAGTTTCTCAAATTGATTTAAAGATGTTTTTTTTTTTTTTACACAATATCGGCCAAAAACATCAGTAATCGCTGGTCTGAGACTCTCCAAAATCAGGATCAGATCCGAACCAAAAATCTGTCATTGGTGAGGCGCCACGTCCCAGTTATGTGTATGAGGTTCACTGCGCTCACACCATCACCAATTCCAGGGCTACATGTGCCGAATGAAGGAGGAAGGGGTCCCAGACGACATGAAGGGGAAAGACAAGATCGTCTTTGGCAACATCCATCAAATCTTTGACTGGCACAAAGAGTAAGTAAGCCACACACACACACACCCGACACGGTTGAGAATTAAGCAATATTACACGAGAGGGTGTGGGTTAACGTGATTATTGCCACGACAGGGATGCGGTGAGGAACGAGACGAAGTAGAGTTCCGCAAGCATCACTGAAGTGGCAATAATCACGTTAACCCACACCCTCTCGTGTAATATTGCAATTATACAACAGTTACCCTTAAAACTAAGAAAATCGCTGAAATAATATATTTTTTTAATGACAGATGTAGTCACTACGACCACAAATGTCCCAAGAAACTAGCTATCCTAGCCACAGAGTTTGCTAGCGCTCTGGGAGAACAGAGCAGCTGAATTCTTTGTTTTGATTAGGTGATGAATGGTGCTGGTTTAACCCACGGCTAGAAGGCTGTTTCAACAAATCAGATTGCTTCCTCGAAACGACCTGTGGTATAATAGGTGTTGTCCGTGCCGCTCCGTTGCTAACCAGCACACGTGTGTCCCGTCTTGTCTCTGACAGTTTCTTCCTGCCCGAGTGTGAGAAGTGTCTGGAGGATCCTGACAGACTAGGGCAGCTCTTTGTTAAACAGGTTTGTGGAACCGTTTTCCTCCCAATCTATGTTTTTTTTTTTCTGTGTTTCTGTTTGTATTATGATTACACGTTACTGCAAGTCTGAAACCTGTGTGTGTGTGTGTGTGTGTGTGTGTGTGTGTGTGTGTGTGTGTGTGTGTGTGTGTGTGTGTGTGTGTGTGTGTGTGTGTGTGTGTGTGTGTGTGTGTGTGTGTGTGTGTGTGTGTGTGTGTGTGTGTGTGTGTGTGTGTGTGTGTGTGTGTGTGTGTGTGTGTGTGTGTGTGTGTGTGTGTGTGTCTTGTCCTCAGGAGCGGAGGTTAAACATGTACGTGGTGTACTGCCAGAACAAGCCTAAGTCGGAGCACATTGCCTCAGAGTACATCGACACCTACTTTGAGGTACTATACTTTGAGCTACAGAGGATTCTTTGATCTCAGTTAGGAGATTAGACTTATCAATGAAGATAGTATTATAACCCAGTGTTTCAGGACCCCATTTTTACCACCCGCAAGTAAAATATCCCTTTGTTTTGTTCCGTTCTATTCAAAAGAACAAAAAAAAAATCACACCTGTGTAAAGTCAATCATCTCATTCCGGCCAATCAGAATTTGCGTCCTCACCTTCGTCTTCAATGTTTGTGTTTTACGCAATGTTTGTGTTTTTTCACAAACGCTCAAAGCTGGCCATTCATTGTCAACGGCATTTAATGTTAGTGTTTTTTCACAAACACTCAAAGCTGGCCTTTCATTGTCAACGGCATTTAATGTTTGTTTTGGGACTGATGCTCAAAACTGGCCATTCACTATCAATGGCATTCATTGTTTGTGTTAGGACAATGTTTGTGTTTCAATGCTGGACATTGGATGAAAAAAATAACATGTTTTCATGAATTAAAAAATAATTCAAACATTTTTCAAAAGAATTTAGTTGAATACATATGCCACTCTATAAATGTCAAAGAACTTTTAATAAGTCGTGAAAATACCGGATCTACAAGCTCACGCGTAGTGAGCTTTGTAGGTTGGCTATTTTCACTAGTTTGGATCCCGGGGAGAGACAATTAAATGTCTGACTTGGGTCTCGGGCTAAAATGTGGAATGGCAAGCATGCACTGATACGGGGTACAAGAGTTGTGAAATGTGTATGACCGTTGCTTTGACCCATGTGTAGGACCTGAAGCAACGTCTGGGTTACCGGTTGCAGATCACTGACCTGCTCGCCAGGCCTGTATCCAGGATCATGAAGTACCATCTACTGCTCAAGGTGGGGCTTCTATGGCAGGCCAGGGGCCACCAGACCACACACCACCCATGCCTTTAACTGGGGCTGAGGTTGCTTAAAGCAACCTGTAACTTGATTTCTTAACCCGGATGTTTGGAATCCAGATCTCCTGCGCAAGTGCAGGAGACATTTTTTTTTACTTCTGAAAGATAATAGAGCCTGCCTCCCTGCCTGCTTGCTCAGGGGAGAATACAAATTTTGACCTACTGTTTGACAAGTGAAGAACAGACCAAATACAACCACTCCAATTGTCTAAGTTATTAAAGCAATAAGCCACAAGAGGTCTCAGGTTACCGTGGATTTTATAATGGCTGAGAGGCGCTAGCTGAGTGTACGTGGTCTAATCAGAAACCAGCCAACCAGAATCAAGGATTGGAGAATTTGGGACTAACCGTTGTAACCGAAATTGTATTAACTTACTCTACCATACAGATTGGACAAAATCACATTGTTTTCACAAAAGAAAAAGTTGCTTATTGCTGCTTTAATTGCGAACGAAGGTCGCAGTTAACTATATAATCGTGCATTTCCCGTCAGTGTGTTGGTCGGGCACCATATATGGTGCCCAGGTCTCGTGACATCATGTGACATCATCAGGGATGGAGATGTGGAGACCCTGATGTTGATTGAAACCTTTATTTATTCTCTATTTATTCTTAAAAGAGCATTGAGGTTCTCCCTCATTTGCAATGCTGACGAGATCACATATATTAAACAATTTAAGACAGATATAAAACACAAATCAAATCTTCACGTAAGGCATAGAGACATAATATACAGACAGTGAAACAAAACACAAGCAAAAAGCTGATTTACCCAGTTCAGACTGCACAGATGGGACCTCTAGTGTAAGCCATTCACTTGAACGGGTCTGACGAGTATTTCTTTTCCATTTTAACAGCAACGGGATGTAGGGTGGTAGCTTCCCAGTGCATGGTTCTCCTCTCAGAGAGGGAAGATGTCATAGTAAATGCGACCTGCTGTTGCATTTAAGCCCATGTATGGAGATCCCTGATATCATCAATATTGGCCAGCGACTCTACATCTGACCTCAAACCCTTAGATCTGTCAGAACCTGTTCGGCAGTCGGTGAAAACTAGAGTTCTCAACAGGCCTGAAAATGAAGGCCTGGCCCTACCTGGGCCCTCATCAAACCCTGTACACTCAAGAGAATGTTCCTGATACCATCCTTTGATCTCCATATACTGTATGGAGCTGACCTGTTCTGTTCCGACATTCCATATGTTAATCTGACCTCATCAAACCCTGTACACTCAAGACATGCTCCTTATATGGCCAGTACAGAATTCATTCCATATGTTGATCTGACCCCCCGTGCCAAAGCGCCAGCGCTCGCCCAGCAGTCTGCCGTCCACGAGGCGGATGCGTGCACGCGACCTCGCCCCTTTATCTCGCCCTTTAGGGCGAGGTCGCTTCTCGTCCTCAGGCGTCTTACTGGTAATATTAAATATTAAGTCATCTCAGCCCCAGTGAAGGCAGTGGTCCTTTCAGATGAATGAATGATGAATTAATTTATTTGATAATGAAAAGAGCACATCAGCAGTCAGCACTTGAATTAATTTATTTGATGATGAAAAGAGCACATCAGCACTCAACAGATAGCAGACACAATATCACCAAGGATTAAAAAACGCAATAAAGCCCTGAGGCTTATTTCCATTGTGGTCCTCTAATTGTCACAGATTTTACATCAATGCTGTACAAAAGCCTATTGTATTTGAACACTGTAGCTGTCAGAGCTTTACTCTAAGGTCCCAATTCCCTCTTGTTTGTTTTCAGGCATTCCTCAAGCAGTCCCAAAAGGCTGGGCTAGATACTGCGGAACTGGAGGTGAGCTAAGAGTGCCATCCGTTATGAAAAGGCAATGTGCTTTTGACCGCTCGCTTTAACTGCTTATTTTTTACCGTTTACAGAAAGCGGTGGAAGTCATGTCCATAGTGCCAAAAAGATGCAATGACATGATGAACGTGGGCAGACTACAAGGATTTGATGTAAGATATTCCACTGTATTCTCTTAACCCATTTAGACCTGAGAACAGATTCTACAAATACCTTCTAAATCCTGACAGTTTTCTTGAAAAACCCATGTTTCTATGTCAGTGGTTCTCATACATTTTCATGTCAAGGACCCCCAAACATATCTGTATTTGGCCACCGAGCCCAATCTGAAAATATGTTGTTCAAGGGACCTCCCATGCAGAAGCAAAGATTTGAGTTAAAAACGTTCACTGTGAAAGAATATATGTATTCAAAGATTTGCGCCACATTTTCACGATTTTTCAAAAATAGCTAAAGCATAACATAATGCTTAAAACACCAAAAGGGGTTCCCGCATAGAATGTGTTAACTCACCATGCACCAAGTGGTCCAAATAGACCCTTAAAGGTCTGTAACTCTGAGATTGTACAAATTGAACTAAATTCAATTTAGTTCCATTTTTACGCAAAGTTAAATTAACAATGACGATTTTACAGTGTAGATGGTATCAGGTACGGTCGCCCCTAAACCATCTCGCCCCTCGATTTACAGTGTAGATGGTATCAGGTACGGTCGCCCCTAAACCATCTCGCTCCTCGATTTTACAGCGGGCGCAGTTCCACCCGCTGTACACCCGGGGCAAGTTGGTAAAGGGGCGACTCGCTTGGTATTCGTGTAGATTGGGGTCCCAGAGATACCATATTGTATCAAATGTGCCTTGGGGTCCATGGCCCTAATGCATAATAAACTGTCTTTGAAATTCAAAATGCAGAGAATCACTAACAGTCATAATGTCGTGTCACTGCACATTGTTGACTGGAAAGTATGATCTTTTTTGTCAAGCAACGCTGTTGTACTATGTAGTAGAAATTAGACTTATCCTCCCTGGCTTAGAGAGAGAGAGGATGTAGAGAATAAGCACATCGACAGCTGGGCTAAAGAGAGTTCAGTTTACAGATGGATGCAGCCCGCACGCCATATTGGGTACAAAAAGGATATTGGGTACAAAAAGACTTATTTATTTATTTGAATAAATAATGAAGTCTTTTTTTTTGTACCTTTGTGTGTGGGCTCCATCTGTAAACGTATCCTCCCTTACACACCCGATCCATCCTAACGTGTCTACGGTCGGTCTCATTCCCTGCTCCTCCCTCGGGCTCCCTAGGGGAAGCTGGTGGCTCAGGGTCGCCTGCTGCTGCAGGACACCTTCTTGGTGGCCGACCCAGAGGGAGGTCTTCTGGGCCGCATGAAGGAGAGGAGGGTCTTCCTCTTTGAACAGCTGGTGATCTTCAGCGAGCCCCTGGACAAGAAGAGGGGCTTCTCCATGCCCGGCTTCCTCTACAAGAACAGCATCAAGGTAAACGTCCTGAGCTTCAGAAATGGCCGCCAGTGTCATGTGCCATGTGAAGATTCCCGGAGCATTGTGCCGGCTCGGTATGCAAGGGGCGAATGGGTATCCATCTGTGCTGAGTCTCAAACCGGTTTACTGCGAGTCTTATTCATTGCCGAAAATAGCGTGTCGGCACTGTGTGAGCTTGTAGATCGGCTATTTTCGCCGTGCAATTTTTGCCGTATGACAAAATATATATCTGGTTTAATAATGTACATACTGGTTTAAGGTCTTTTACTTGAGAGAACGGCGCTCACAGGTGCCATTCAAACCATCGGGAGTTTTTTACGTCTCATAGACGAGGATGGTCTATATCAGTGTATAACAGCAGCTGGGTTCTTTCTCTGTGCCGTAGGTGAGCTGTCTGGGCATGGAGGAGAATGTGGAGGGTGACCCTTGTAAGTTCCTGCTGACCTCCAGGGTGTCCAACAGCAGTGTGGAGTCCTTCGTGCTCCACTCGTCCCACCCGGGCGTCCGCCAGGTCTGGATGCTTCAGATCGGCCAGATACTGGAGGGCCAGCGCAACTTCCTCAACGGTAGGTACAGCCGACGCACCAGTGTGGTTTTTGGCAGCAAAATTTGATTTTAGTTTTTAGTCATTAGTCTCTTGAATAGTTTTCATTTAGTTTCAGTCACATTTTAGTCACCTGGAATGTTTTATCGTGAGTCTAGTTTTAGTCGACTAAGTATCATAAGATTTTAGTCGACTAAATCTACAGTTGATTTAGTCGACTAAACGGTGCCGTCATAATGACGGCTTGCTAACAATAGTCGATCTACAAGCTCACAACGCGTCACGCTGTGACGCGTTGTGAGCTTGTACATCAGCTATTTTCAGCATTCAACCAAGTGTAAAATGACTTATACTGGATCTCTTGTCCACTAGTCCCTTCCTAACATTTTAGTCTAGTTTTTATTTGTTGATGAAATCGTCAGAATATTTAGTCTTAGTTTTAGTCATCATAGCTTAGTTTTTAGTTTTTGTCAGTGAAAAAAAGATAGTCGACGAACATTTTGCGTCCTAGTTTTAGTCGACGAAAACAACACTGTGACGCATTCACAAGCACGGCATGCGTCACTGCGGCATTGTGGCAGAAAAATAGCACCGGCCATTGTTTGACAATCACGCAGCCAATGTGTACCGGTTTTTAACCTTTTGAAAATGGTCAAAAATAGAAGATGTACAAGCTGACAATGTGTTGTGAGTTTGTACATTTGCCAATAATTAAGGTTAAAAGATATTTGCATGTATTAAAATAATTATCAAATTGTCAAATTGACTTTAAGGTAATCTGTAATTGGTAGTCTAGGTAGGATTCCAAAATGGGGATTGGCATCAGACCTACGAATCTGGCGTCAGTCTGACTTTATTTCAGAATACTAACAAGTCTTTGTCACACAATGGAAATGTCCCTGGCGTTGTGTTTACAGCTCTGACCTCCCCCATAGAGTACCAGAGGAACCACATAGGGCCGAGCAGCGCGCCATGCATACCCGGTGTGGGAGCTCCGGTGGCCGTCGGCGGCGGGCCGGCCGTGACCGCCGGATGCGGGGGTGGCGTCTCCCAGGGGAGCGCCGCCCCCCCTTGCCCCCAGGGGGGGGGCTCCCGCCGGCCGTCCAGGATCCCCCAGCCTTCCCGCCTGCCCCAGCCTTCCCGCCATCACCCCGGGGCCGACACGGACGGCCCCAACAAGATGACAGGTAAGGGCCCCCCCGGCGCTGCACTTTGTCCCATTTGACGTGTTCGTGTCATAAAGAAGGAGATTTGAGGTTCTGCTTGCTTCTGATCCAGGTGGGTCCCCCCGTCCCGTCCCTCCTCCCTCGCTCCCTCCCGGGGGCGGTAGTCCCCAGGGCAAGCGCCCCCTGGAGAGCGCAGAAGACCAAGCACAGACCCACACGCCTGCCACCGCCGTAGCCCCTATTCCCCGCGCCACGGTGGGACCCCTGCCCACCACCCCCAACTCCAAGCCTCGGCCGGGTGCCATCTCCCCCCTGGCCCCCCCTCTGGCCACCCCTGCCTTTGGCAAGGACGCCCTCCCCCCTCCCCCTCCCAGCCCCGGCCAGAGGTCGTCCGGATCGGGGTTCTGGAGCTCCATGCCGGGGTCTCCGGCCAGCCGGCCGGGCTCATTCACCTTCCCGGGGGAGGCGGGGGAGAGCCCGGTGCGTCAACCCAACCAAAGCCAGAACCAGAGCCAGACGCCGGGCCCCGGGTCCGGTGGTCAGAGCCAAACCCACAGACACTCCACGCACAGCAAGGAGGCAGACCGGATGAGCACATGCTCCTCAGCCAGTGAGCAGTCCATCCAGTCTACCCAGAGTAACGGGGTAAGAAAACTACCCGCTGGCCAGGTTTGTCTGCGGCCTCGGGGCCATGCTCACTAACCCGGCGGACGACGGGAGCAGCGAGGCGTTTTTCCCCCGCCATTTCCTGTCTCGCCGCAGCCAGCTCTACTAATCCTAAATCCTGTACTACTCTGCAGTCGCTCTCTGACACCGTCTCCACGGCTCTCCGGCATCATCCTATCTAGCTATTCACACAACTTTTTTGTCTTTACTGGAGATACTTCATTCTGTCGCGGCTGAGGTCGTGTTTTGTCTGTTCTTCTCCCTAACACTTTTTGGACTGAGGTCCTAGACTTTCCCTAATCGGCGCTTGTTCAACTCTTCTTCAGCGATTCGTAAATCAAGGCTGTTTGTTTCCTCCTCTACTAAACTAAGCTCGCACTAACGCCTGGCTAAGTGGTCGGCCTTCCCTCCACTCTCGCTCTCCTCATGGGTGTGTTTACTTTTCATGTGTCTCTCTCTCTCTCGCTGCAAACTAACCTCAAGACGTTTGTGGCTCATCACCACAAACGTACTGGAATTTTTAACTCTCACTCTTCTTTCTCCTTCTCCTCCTTCTCTTTGCCTGGAATGACAGAACAAAGAAATGAAACGGAGACCTCTTCATCTTCCTCCTGCTTCTTCTCACCCTCCTAGTTTTCTATTTTACTAGTTTTCCAAGACGAAAGTGATTAATAATTATGTGTACGCGTAATGAAGATTGTTGTCTGTTCACACTTGCTTATCTCCTGACTTAGTGTCCTGCTTTTACCTTTTCCCCGACTAACCACTAGAGGTTTCTGTATTGTTTGTTCTTAGCCTAGGGATAGGGATTGATTTCTATCCCATTGTCTAAATTGGAACATAATTCCAAATCACATTTCTAAGATTTAAAGCCACATACCAAGCCTTTTTTAGGTGGTTCCTTGTACACTCTTTACTTTTTTTTTAATATAAATATGTTTATTTAAATTTTCACTGAAAGATATCCCAGGATCAGGTAGACACAGTAATAGTCATGATCACAGATCATATTCCTTGGGTAATATGACAGATTTAAAGTAAGTACAACATAAGATCTGAGTTATTTTGTTTGCATGAAATGGGTACAGAGATCAATAATAAGGTGACTATGCTACTGAACACCCCGAGCCCCTCCCAAAAAGTAAAGGAAATATATATTTTCTCCACTTCACACCCAATTGATACTATGCCAATTCCCGGACACTCTTTACTTTGATAGGATTTTATTCTATTCTTATTTCTAATAACACTCCTCCTACTAATTTTGTGTGTGCAGAGTGAAAGTAGCAGCAGCAGTAGTGTGTCCACCATGCTGGTAACCCAGGACTACGTGGCGGTGAAAGAGGATGAGATCAGCGTTGCGCAGGGCGAGGTGGTGCAGATCCTGGCCAGCAACCAGCAGAACATGTTCCTGGTGTTCCGGGCGGCCACGGAGCAGGGCCCCGCCGCCGAGGGCTGGATCCCCGGGTACGTGCTGGGACACACCTCGGCCGTCATCCCCGACTGCCCCGACGGAACCATCAAGTAAGAACCGACCTCAGGGACTGTGGGGGGGGGTGAGCCGTATTAGAACAATGATTCTCAAACCTTTTGAATTCACCTTTAGCTAAGCCCAGCCCTCTCCCACTTAGACACTCCCACTTGGACACTTTCCAGCCGGGCTCATTTATTCCAATGTAAATATCATGGATTTTACACATTAAATACTGGTTCAGTTTTGGAACCAGACCTTCAAAATCTCTTCCAAATCCGTCGTCAAGGCCTGCCATATGCACTGGCATTTATTTTCTTTTTTAAAACAATGTTTTATCATATAGGAAAACTATTGGTGGAGAGGTTTGTCTAACCCATGTTATGCTTAGCTGTGGTTGGACCATAGCACGTTGGGGAGGGGCTTAGCTATAGTTCAATTGCACGGACGCGCTCGTTTGATTCAATACTTTTCTCCGGATGCCAATCTACACTGTAAACGTGTTACAGACCCGTAAATCCATTTCTGATCAGATTCAGATTCACTTTATTGTCATGTAGTTTAGGCACATCGGGGTGCTGCTATTGTGCGTGTCGGCTCACTAGAAACGCTCTGCTACACCAGTGGGTCTCAAAAGTGTCTTTGAGTGGGTTCCAAATGGCCCCGTACGGGTGTGTAACTCTGAGAGTGTATAAATGGCACCAAATGGACCTTTACGGGTCTATTTGGTTCCATTTGTACACTCTCAGAGTTATGGGGGTCCTTGAAATGAAAATAGTTTGAGAACCACTGCACACTAAATGGAACAGAGCCTTAATTATAGTATCATAGGTAACACCTGTGAAGGAAGTAGAGAAGCGGCCCGGAAGTAGGAAGAGTTATTCTGTGTGCATATAGCCCATTATGCACAGATATGGAGTTACACATGTCATAGTCTTGCGTAGCCAGACAACTATTCCACAATCTCCGAATGCTATATAGAGTCTGGAACTATAGCCCCCATGAGCTGAGTAAGGAAGCTGCCATTTACGTTCACGAAAGTATATTTTAAAATATCTTTACATTTTATAAATTTGCGCGACTGTAAAGACGAAATGGAAGTGGGGAGGAGGCTCCACTTCCGCTTTATTGCTTACTCATGATAGCTCTTCCGTTGGTCCAGACTGTATGATGAAACATTTGGAAATTGTGAGAGTCAACAGTCTGGTAACGCGAGACTACACATGTCATAACATTTTAAGTACCCTGCTCCTGTTAGACATTTCTTTGGTAGCTGTTGTACGATACAATATGAAATGGGGAGGTTCATGTGTTTGTCTGTGTTGAAGTAGGAAGTCGTCATCGTGGCACACATCCCTACGCATCCGCAAGAAGTCTGACAAGAAGGAGAAGGAGGGAAAGAAAGAAGTCAAGCTGGAGAACGGGTACAGGAAGTCCAGAGAAGGCCCGGCCAATAAGGTTTCTGTAAAGGTAGGAGACCTCAGGGTATTTTAGACAATGTTTCTGTATTATCATTACATTATTAAATATATGATTCATTACCTTTTCTCATCTGTCATGTTTGCTGTCGTTCCAGCTTCTAAATCCAAACTACATCTATGATGGTAAGTAGCAGATCTCTGTCATCATGTAGGTCTTTTTAGTCAACTTGTCATTTTGCGTACATCCTTTAGCATCATGTGTTAGGCTGCACTAGAACTACTGCCAAAAGTACAGGAAGTTGTGGGAGGCGGCGCAACATGTAACCGTCTACTTCGGTTTAGACAATTTAGTTAGTAGTTGTTTTCCAGACTTTTATCTCCTAGTGAGATGGAGATAAAATTCACATGTTACTTATTATTACTGACATAATTTGACCTTTCCCCTCGCCCTCCAGTCCCCCCAGAGTTCCTCGTACCCCTGAGTGATGTGACCTGTGACAACGACGAGAGTGTCACCCTCAGGTGTAAGGTCTGTGGAAGACCCAGAGCCACTGTCACCTGGAAGAGCCCCGACCAGAGCAACCTCACCAACAACGGCCGCTTCAACATTGCCTACAGGTAAAGACAAATGGCTTAACGTTGGGGCAACGCGTGCTTCAGCATTGCCTACAGGTAAAGACAAATGGCTTAACGTTGGGTCAACGCATGCTTCAGCATTGCCTACAGGTAAAGACAAATGGCTTAACGTTGAGTCAACGCGTGCTTCAGCATTGCCTACAGGTAAAGACAAATGGCTTAACGTTGGGGCAACGCATGCTTCAGCATTGCCTACAGGTAAAGACAAATGGCTTAACGTTGGGTCAACGCGTGCTTCAGCATTGCCTACAGGTAAAGACAAATGGCTTAACGTTGGGTCAACGCGTGCTTCAGCATTGCCTACAGGTAAAGACAAATGGCTTAACGTTGGGTCAACGCGTGCTTCAGCATTGCCTACAGGTAAAGACAAATGGCTTAACGTTGAGTCAACGCGTGCTTCAGCATTGCCTACAGGTAAAGACAAATGGCTTAACGTTGGGTCAATGCGTGCTTCAGCATTGCCTACATGTAAAGAAAGTAATAATAATAATAATAATAACCTTTATTTATATAGCACCTTTCATACATGAATGCAGCTCAAAGTGCTTTACAGAGCAGTAAAGATAATAAAAACAAAAGCAAAACAAAACGGCATTAAAACAGGCATGCAGTTAAAACTAATAGGACAACAACGCAGTGTCAAATCAGGCAAAGGCAGTGGTACAAAGATAAGAACAGATATTTTAAAACTCAACTAAAAGCAAGAGTAAAAAGGTGAGTCTTAAGCTGTGTCTGTTGGCCCATAAAAGCAGAATGCTGCCTGGCCATATTTCTTACTAGCCACCTTTTTGGGGAGTTTGAGTAGGCCAGCAGTGGAGGACCTGAGGGGGCGTTTAGGGAACATGGCTTAATGTTCGCTTAAAGGACCCAGCATTGCCCCCCCCCCCCCCCCCCCCCCCCTTTAATGCAAATCACTCCCTGACTCTCTACCCTGTTACCAGTCTCTCTCCACTGAACTATCAAATTGAGGCAAAAAAGCCCCACCGCCAAGTGTGCCTTGAGATTGAGATGTGTTTTGAGTGTTTTTTTACCATAGTTTTCTCCATGAACCATGTTGAATTTAGTCCATTTGTGAAAATGAAAAATCATGCATTGATTCTGAGCCCTAGGACAAAGCAGACATTAAGTGTGTGTGTGTGTGTGTGTGTGTGTGTGTGTGTGTGTGTGTGTGTGTGTGTGTGTGTGTGTGTGTGTGTGTGTGTGTGTGTGTGTGTGTGTGTGTGTGTGTGTGTGTGTGTGTGTGTGTGTGTGTGTGTGTGTGTGTGTGTGTGTGTGTGTGTGTGTGTCGCGCAGTGATACGGGCGAGGCCACCCTGAGGATAGTGGGCGTGTCCTCTGAGGATGATGGCGTTTACACATGTGTGGCCACTAACGACCTGGGCAGCGTGACGTCATCAGCCAGCCTCAGAGTGCTAGGTATGACTATATGGATCCATATCTCTGTATAGACAAAAGTATTCATTAAATTGTATATTTATTATCTGATTATCATGGATATTTTATGTATCAGTGGTTCTCAAAGTGAGGTACTGGGACCCCCAGGGGTCCTTAAGGGGTTCCACTGTTCTATATACATTATGCAACTGTAAGCATGGCCTTGCATTGATCTGCTGTGTTGTTTGTTCCAGCTGTGTCCAGTGATGGAGTCAGGGTGATCTGGAAAGACAACTTTGAGTCCCAATACATTGAGGTTGCAGAGCTGGGCAGGTAGCTATACGTCCTTCTCCTTGACACTGTCCCCCATGCTGTACGCTCAAGTCTATTAAAACAAAGTTTTACAGTTAATTATGATATTTATGACGATGGTAAGCTGAAAGTGTAATGGTGATCATAAGCAAACACATCTATCCTCCACTTAGTCACGTACCAAGTGGTGATCGTAATATCCTGGTTGCAATGTTCGAGTCCCTCCGACGTGACTGGCGTTTGTACCACTAGTTTATGTAAGACCCGGTGCGTAGTCTCATTCAAGTAACTCCCACAGCCTCTTTCAACTAGCAACCTCAATGGCATTCCACCTTAAACATTAGAGTCCCAGTCATAATTTCACTGAGTTTAGGAATAAGGTTAGGTTTAGGAATATTTTTGACTGATGTTAAGGTGAGGAATAAGGTTATCTTTAGGCATTATTTTACTGAAGTTATGTGAGGCATAGTTGCATAGTTGCAAAAACGCTATGAACAAGTTCAATGAGGAAGAACTGTCAATCACTGCGACCACTGGCCAATCAAAGCGCTCCCTTACCGGGTCTTGCATAAACTAGCGGTACCAATGCCAGCCACCTCTCTGAGTCTGACATTGCCATTTTTTGAGCGATGCTTGTACTTTTCCTCCAGGGGTCGTTTTGCGGTGGTAAAGCGGTGTGACGACCGTGGCACCAAGCGCTCGGTGGCGGTCAAACTGGTGAACAAGAAGCTTAGGAGACGAGAGCAGGTGACCCAGGAGCTGAACCTGCTTCAGAGACTCCGACACGCCCACCTGGTCAGTCTCATCGACACGTACGAGACCTCCAGCAGCTACGCACTCGTTCTGGAGATGTGAGTGTTGAACAAGTACAATATGGTGCCTGTCATTGACTCTGTGTTTGTTGAACAAGTACAATATGGTGCCTGTCATTGACTCTGTGTTTGTTGAACAAGTACAATATGGTGCCTGTCATTGACTCCGTGTTTGTTGAACAAGTACAATATGGTGCCTGTCATTGACTCTGTGTTTGTTGAACAAGTACAATATGGTGCCTGTCATTGACTCTGTGTTTGTTGAACAAGTACAATATGGTGCCTGTCATTGACTCTGTGTCTGTTGAATAAGTACAATATGGTGCCTGTCATTGACTCTGTCTGTTGAACAAGTACAATATCGTGCCTGTCATTGACTCTGTGTCTGTTGAATAAGTACAATATGGTGCCTGTCATTGACTCTGTGTCTGTTGAATAAGTACAATATGGTGCCTGTCATTGACTCTGTCTGTTGAACAAGTACAATATGGTGCCTGTCATTCACTCTGTGTCTGTTGAATAAGTACAATATGGTGCCTGTCATTGACTCTGTTTGTTGAACAAGTACAATATGGTGCCTGTCATTGACTCTGTTTGTTGAACAAGTACAATATGGTGCCTGTCATTGACTCTGTTTGTTGAACAAGTACAATATGGTGCCTGTCATTGACTCCGTGTTTGTTGAACAAGTACAATATGGTGCCTGTCATTGACTCTGTGTCTGTTGAACAAGTACAATATGGTGCCTGTCATTGACTCTGTGTTTGTGGGCTCACTGAAAAAGCTCGAATGTGTCTCGGTTGCCGTGGTAGCAGAGATTAAAATAGGGTGCATTTTGCATCCCAAAACGCAGTTTATAGGTAAGGGACGCAATGAAACAACGACCTCTGCATCCGCGGGATGCACTACTGTACTGTTTTTTATTCTAGTTGATTTTGCTAGCTTTAGTTATAAAAATAATTTATTCTGTTTTCTACATGAATATAACCACTTTATCACCATATAAGAAATGAAATGGGAGTTAAATGCTGCAATTTGTAAAAATGGCAAAAATATGACTCCTAATGTCAAATGTCCCTGGGACTCATCTAAAAGTCCATCCCGGGATGCAGGGTTTCATTACATTGAAAACCTATTCACATCACTGTGGTAGACCTGAGGCTGATTCTATAAATGCCTTCTAAACAAGTAGTTCTCACTCTTTCAAGATATTTAAAAAAATACGCCCTAACCCTGACGCCCACGCCCGACCAGTGGCCCTTAGCCCCCAGGTTGGGAATGGCTGGAGTAGGGTTTTGTTTTGTGAAACGCAGGTCTGAAGTGAATCCTTTGTGTTTCAGGGTAGATCAAGGCCGTCTCCTGGACTACATTGTGAGCTGGGGGAATCTGACCGAGGAGAAAGTGGCCTGCTACCTCCGGGATATTCTGGAAGCTTTACTCTACCTTCACAACAGCAGAATAGTACATTTGGATGTAAAAGTATGTTTATTTCACCCATTACCAAATGCATTGTGTTACCAGTGAGTATCATTAGCAAGCTTGCTGCCATTAAGCCCATAAATGTTATTGTCACTCTTTTATAGTTTTTCCGTAAACGTTTTGTACCTGCGTTAATTCCCTCGTACTTTCACCTATTTAACTTTTTGTACGTTAGTTACATTCTACTCTAGCTATTTTTACTTCAACGTTGCATGCTTCTGAAGGTATCTTCCTCTCATACATACAGCATAATATAGTGTACGCATGCACCGATATGGAACTTTTTGTCCGATACCGTTTAAAATAACAATTTAGCAGATAGCCGATACTTACAGATTATTATTGTAATTGTTTTGTGCCAGGGAAACAAATACATCTTCAATACAAGAAATAAATGTTCAGAATCTACACCAACATAGCCAACGCAAAATGTATGCGTATCAACAACAGATAAAATATGGTCTACTGCCATCGGTTAATGTCAGTTTTATTTGCCGATACCGATATTGACCGATACATCGGTGCATGCCTTATATAATGTAACACATTCCTGTATTCCTGTAAGATCATTTCTATCTTTTCTCTGTCCCCTGCAGCCCGAGAACCTGCTGGTGGCCCACGACTCCAGCGGCCAGCCTGTGGTCAAACTGACAGACTTTGGTGACGCCGTGCAGCTCAACAGTGCCCACTACGTTCACCCTCTCCTGGGCAGTCCCGAGTTCGCCTCCCCCGAGCTGGTCCTCGGAGAGCCGGTGTCCGTCACCTCCGACCTGTGGAGCCTAGGGGTGGTGACCTACGTGCTGCTGAGCGGCGCCTCTCCCTTCCTGGACGAGAGCGCCGAGGAGACGTGCCTCAACATCTGCCGGCTGGACTTCAGCTTCCCCAGGGACTACTTCCACGCCGTCAGCCAGGAGGCCCGAGACTTTGTCTGCTTGCTGCTCAGGACAGACCCCGGCGGCAGGCCTCCGGTCGGCCTGTGCCTCCAGGAGCCCTGGTTGCAAACCGGGACGGGGAACAACAACAACAGCCGGGGCAGGGCGGAGTGCTGCCTGGACACCTCTCGCCTGGTGTGCTTCATAGACCGCAGGAAACACCAGACGGACGCGCGGCCCATCGGAGGGATCCAGAGCTTCATCCAAAGCCGCCTCCAGGCCAGAGTCTGACCGCTGGAAGGAGAGATGGACGGAGAGGGGACAAAGAGATGCGTTACTCCAGCCCCCCTTGCCTTGGCCCCTTACTGCCTTATGTCTTGTTATGGAACTGAAAACTGGATACACAAATAGTGTGGTTGTTTCACACAAGATGTGAGGCCGTAGGGATGCAGCGTTCCACCCGGAGTTGGGAATCTCAGAAGCCTGAATGGAAAGATAAAAGGAGGGAAAATAATGTATGCTGATCTCATCCTCTTTCAGAGAATGTCCGTTTATAAAAGTCTTGTAGTCCTTTCACCAATGAAATTGAGACCTGTTGAGGTCCAAAGCCAATCAGAGCCCTAGAGAACAGAGTTCTCAGCCAATCAAACAAAGATGGATGTCCTTGTCTACTGCTGCTTGCTGGTTTCAACTCAAAAACAGATTTTTTTTACTAAAACACAAATGTAAAAAAAAAAAAAAAACAATGTATTAAGTAATTTATTTTCCTTTTGTGGGAGTTTGAGCCGATCAAAAGAGCCAAGCGATGGAGTCTAGACGCCACTGCACAAAGTAGCAAAGCTTTCAGGAGGAAGGCAATGCTAACAAGCTAGCGATAGCGGCAAGAGCAATGTTTGCCTCTTCCCTCTTACTGCTAGAGAGGGTGAGAGACGCTCCATCTTTGCTCTTTTACTCTGTACGTCACTCAAAGACTTTGAGAAGCAACCCTTTCTTAATGAAATATTGTATAGAAGAGAAAATGCTGTCCATACATTTTCAAAACCGGCTTTGAGTTCAAATAAGAATAAAAAACAATTTAGAAGATGCTCATCAGTTAATGGTTGCCATACTACTTTGGACTCCGTAGACACTACTCTGAGTTTCCAGGGACTGAGTTCCCTCTGAATTTGCTGAGACATTTGTCACATTTCTACATCTGACCATGTGAGACCATTATGTACCTAATCTACAGCCTGATTCATGCTCAGTTGCGCACTGGAGCGCAACTAAGCATAAATCACCATGGCAACCATGTTACAAGTGATGATGCTGCACTGTCCGAACCTCTGTAAAGAAGCGAGAGACGAAAACGATTCATTGTTGCTTTTACTAGATCAAACGTATGTCGCGCAGATATAAGATGTTTAAGCCTTACTTTGTATATAGACTTTTAAACTGCCTTCTTTTCCCTCAACGTTCAAAATGGAAAGCCTGCCTTCCGGGAGGCGGGACAACTGAATCACACAGACGAAACGTAGATTGTTCACGGGCAGCAGAGCCCGAGTGGCAGCAGGGATTGCCAATCAGACGCAAGCGAGCGGGGAGGGAGGGGAGGGGACAGATTACTGTAAATGCACTCACTGTATGTTATGTTTCTGATTCTTATGTGCAATGTTGCGGCTTTAACATTTTATGCAACTATTTATGAAGACATCTGTTGTATCTGTAATAAATCTAGAGAAAAGCATGTACGTGGTACTGCAAGCTCTGCTGGTAGTTGTGTTTATTTGATTTTGAGTATTAGGACTTCTAGGCCAATTTTTAGGAGTCACAATCTTCACGGCACTTATGGTTTGATCAAAATCATGTTGACACTTTTTTTCTTTTTGTACTGTAGGCCTATGTAGTTTATTGGTACACCAAAGTTGCCCTAGCTTTACAGTACTTAAGATGTTTTATTGCGATTTATATTTTGCTTAATTTAGGCATATTCTTTCTATACGTATGAGGAGATTGTTTACACCCGTTTAATGAATTTAGTTATTCACAGCCTTCATTGCAGTTCAAACATTTTGCTGTTCATAACATTCAAGTGAGCAGTTTAATCATCTTATACATCATAAGATACTGCACATGCCATTCGGTCTTTATTCGTGTAGACACTTTTTGCCAAAAATAAATGCTTTTTTTTCACCCCTCCCCATAGAAGACCTACCTATTTTCAAATATTGACGGAGGCATGAGGTAGTTCTTGTTTTGTCCTAACACAAATTAAACAAGAACTATACTTAGTCCTAGTGGAACAACTAATGCTTCTATCATCACTGACACCCTGGCATGTTGAAGATGCCCTTGCTGGACATTAAAACCCAGTATGCTCCACCGACTGTTATATCAACATGAAAAATCATTAGTGTATGTCACGACTCAATCCAAAATACCAGAAAGAGGACGTCTAATTTACTAACCTATTATTTATTATAAAAGGTGTGAATAGGCCATTAAAAACAGAAAAACATGGATTTGATACCTCAACGTTGCTTTCTTCCTTTTGTTTCCAGATTCATGTTTCATAAATTCCATAACTTTTTTATTTCTTTGCATGTATATTGTTTTGTACAGATCACATCCCCCCCCTCGCCCTGTGAATGTTTGTCACTTATTTGAGAATTAAACATACTGAACATGTACCCAGCTACTTGACTTATTATTTAAGCATTTTGTAACAACCACTCAATTCATATTTAAACTATTCAAGATAAAGCATGTTGACCACCCCAGGCATGTATCTATCTGCTACAGAAAACACTACTGTAGCTGATTCACAGCATGCATCAGTATCAAATGTTTGTCCAGGTTATGGTTTGCACACAATTTGAGTTTTAAATTCAATGAAATACTTCCTTGTATGATTGTGTTGCTGGCCAAACATAGCTACAAGCGTGCATTGCAACACACGTTGTGAACTTAGTTGTAGATCTATTTTCAACATGTGAAATATAGGATTACACTGAGCTATTGAGCACAACTGTGGGGCGGCAGTGGCTCGGGTAGAGTTTCTGGATGGAAACCGCAAGGTCGCCAGTTCGAACCCGGGCTCCCCCAGAGTTAGTGTCGAAGTGTCCTTGAGCAAGACACTGAACCCCTAATTGCTCCCGATGTGCTGGTTGGTACCTTGCATGGTTTCCGCCGCCATCGGTGTATGAATGGGTGAATGTAATGCACAATCTATGTAAAGCGCCTTGGATAAAGGCGCTATATAAATGCACCATTTACCATTTAACTGTGTCCTGCTAGAGCTTGTTTATTGCCCAAACATTGAGGGACAGTGGATCTGAGATTAGGAATCCAGAAAAGGGGGAAATATACACTAAAACAAACTTAAGTTTTACTTTGCTGGCCTGCTGGCAGTGTGCACAATAAATTTGGGCAGACCAAATGTATTGTGCTTGTGTGTTAGCCAGATGGACACACAAGCAAGTTTGTGAGGTTTTGACTGAAGCGGAGTCCCCGTCTCCACTTGACTCTTCTTCCCAGTTGGAAGACGCAACAAGACAGGAGCCAGACAAATATGTTGTACATGGTTGTGGTGTGCAAACTGCATGCAGTATTTTAGTTCCATGTCATATGGTAGGTGGTAGACAATCTGGAAGAGTCCAGTACAGGTTTTCCACTGCGGTGTGAAGAACATATTTGGGTTTGGTCCATCTGGTGGCTTACTGTGAATACAGACACAGGGAGAAACCACAGGAGGACATGATTACATATTTTCTGTCCCAACTACCCCTGACACAAGAATCAGAATAAGTAATGTATTTCTTTCCATTATCAAGAGTTAATTACTTGTTCACATCCAGTTGCAAGACAAACAGTAAAAAGCTTGGTCTGTCTAAAAACAGAGAATGTCCGCAACTTTGCTGCACTCAAAAACTAAAGGTAGGCTATTTCTGATGCCATGTAACATTTTCATTACTGTAACTTTCATGTTAAAATATTCCAAGTGTCCTGAAACATGAATGGTGCTTGTACATTACAGTGAAGGGAAAAAAACATACTCAGATAATATGAAGTTAGACAATATCACAATATTGTCCTTTACCTTGACTCCTGTCTGTGTCCGTTGAGTTTACAGTAAAATCACAGATGAAAACCAAAAGTAACCATGCTTCCAGTCTTCCTCCAGCCAGAGCATCTTCATTGACTTGTCAGGTGAACAACTAAACAAACAAAAAGACATGTGTGTGTGGCTCAAAGCAACAACACAGGACCCAAAACTACATAATATGCTAATTTGCAATAGGCTACAGTTGGAGCAAATACAGCGTGACAAACAAAAACAGCAAAAGCCTAAACCGATGTCAATTAATTTGGCATTGTGGCATGTTATAAAGGGTTAAGTGCCAGTCATGAATGAGTCGTGATGGTAACAGTTAACTGATGACCATATCGACTGTGCATTGTGCAATATGTTATCATGATCATCTCAGCCCACTACCATGCAATGCAGGCACCGTGAGGCACGAACTGGCACAGAATATCGGCCATGGCATTTGTGAGTGACCAGTGGCCTGTGGCAGTACCCCTCTTAATTATTTTGAGTAGCCTAACTTTACCTTTTAGATAAAAATATGACCAATGAACGAATGACCACAAAGACGCTGTAGCTGGTATAATGGACCAGAGCTAACTGTTGCCGAGCTGTAGCTGCCATCCCATCCCACGCATCAGCGAGCAGCATGTCTTTCCAAAATGTGTACTTAAATTAAACGGCCACACCAAACTTAGCCTTGATACAAGACGAAGACTTATCACTCATAATACCGAACGACCGAAATTAACGGATCTTTTTAGTGAACGACCGAACCGTTCACTGACGTGAACGAAAGTTCCCATCACTAACTCATATGACCGTATTGATCCAAGGCTGCAACAAACCCAAACCATGAATGAACTTTACAAGTTACTTACAACATAATTTATAAGCGAAATGGTACACGTAGGCCTACCATGTAAGTGCACCACAGGCTAACGTTAACCTTAAGCACACACACACACACACACACACACACACCTTAAAAAAAGAACAAGAAAATTACCGTTTGTAATTGAACTTGAACTCAGTTTGGAACCTCATATGAACGTTAACGACAGCTCGCAGTGGAAACAAAAACAATTTGATCGAGGAAGGAACACTTACTTGTTGATGTCAATTAGATTGTCCATAATAAAGAAAGATCAGGTTAAAACAAAAGGGAAAGCCGTTTAGAGCAACCGTGTCTGTGGGGACAAATAATCCTGCTTAGGCTAGCTAGGTGTTACTTCTTCCAGCCTAGGGTGTAAGTAAAAACGACTCGCGGTAAAAGTGTAGCTTACTTCGGCTTCCGGCGGTTCATTCTTTCACGCACACAATCGAGATCTCCCAACCCAACCCCGTTTCAGCATAGCGTTTCAGCCAATCAGAAGCCGCGTCATCCTAGGAATAGGGGCGTGGCTACGGCGCTGACCGCTGCAGTACAGGTGCGCAGTATTGTTGATGGTCTCCATGGAAACGTACACGTACACAAAGCGCGGTGACGCGACGCCACGTCACAATGATATGTAATAAATAGCTGAGCCTGACCCCAAAAGCATGCAGATGACAACAGAGTGAAGACATAATATTCACAACCTATATTAGTGGACCCACCAACACCCTAATATGGTGCAGCAGAATGAGCAGATGTACCAGAAGGGTGACATAGTGTGCTTTCACACAGGCGCCCGCAAAAAGTTCAATGGGAAGCAGTGGAGGAACATGTGCTCCTACGAGTGGTGCTCAAAGGAGTCCCAGGGAAAGGGATACTGCATCCGCCACCTTGCCGAACAGAGGAGGATGAGGAGGGAAGAGAAGAGGAGAGACAGGAGGTGGTCCCCAGAAAACAAGGACCACACCTACTCATCCTCATCTTCCCACTCCACCACCTCTTCTTCAAACTCAGAGTCCCCCCAGCAGGAGTCAATCAAGACACAGGCCTCTCTGGATGCGGAGGGACACAACAGCAGCAGTTCAGAGAACGGCGACCAGACAAGGATGCAGACGGCACGGGCACTCCAGCTCTGTCCTCTCACAACCATCTCCTCTTCAGCCACCACCACTGTCTCCTCCAGAGCAGAGGAGCGTTCCTCGGACAGCAGCGGAGTAGGCGGCTCCTCGGGAGCCAGGGGAGTCTCGGGTGACGTCACGTCCTCCCCCCAGCATTCGTGCACGCCGCCGGCAGCCGCACAGCCCAAGTATAAGAAGGGCGATGTGCGGTGCATGTCCACAGGCTTACGCAAGAGGTTCAATGGCAAGCAGTGGAGACCGTTGTGCTATCGCAAGGACTGCTCTAAGGAGTCGCAGCGGGAGGGATACTGCAGACGCCACTTCTCCATGTGGACCAAACAGCATATCGACAAAGCCAAAGAGAACTCAAATGAAGTGGAACCAGGTACTGTGAAGATAGGCAGGCGGAACCAGAGCGCATCTTCAAAGGGTTCTATCCAGAAGCCAAAGAACAGTCTGGAAAAGCCACCTTATTCTTACGTCGCCCTCATCACCATGGCCATCCTCCAGAGCCCGCAGAAAAAGCTCACTCGAAATGGGATCTGTGAATTCATCAGTAACCGCTTCCCATACTACAGAGAGTTTTCTGCTTGGCAAGTGTCTCTCCGTAAGCGTTTGCATCTCAAAGACGACTTTGTGAAAATCCCCCAGCAGCCAGGTGACAGCACCGACAATGGCAAAAGAAAAGCCACGTACTGGACCTTGGACCCACAGTCAGAAAGGAGGAGGAAACGGATAAAGAGGTGCCAGTCAGATGGAGAGGGACCAGCTGTTCCCGTTATACCATTGGAGGATAATAGGAAGAGGAAGAGAGAGGAGGTGGAGGTGGAACAGCAGCAGCAGCAGGACAACGTCGAGAGTCTGAGGACCTCTGAGGAGACCCCCAAAGACAAATTCATAAAGAATGCTGCTGTCCTGCCCGACAGGTATTCTGATCACGATCAGTCCTCTGCAGAAACTTTGCCAATTGGCGCTGCATCAGAGTCTGGGGATGAGCCTATGATGATTCATGGACGCTCTGTAGCTGAGTATCAGCAGCTATACCACTCCGTAGTTGACCCAATGATGCAGTATGCTAATGGCAAGCCCCGCGAGTACACCCTGGAGCTGGGTCGTAGAATCAAACAACGGCTATGGGAAGCACTGTCGGGCCCCACCTACAGCTTCACTCTGCAAGCTAATGGACGGCAACACTTCACAGAGTCCTTCTCTGGAGGCCTTAGTGCACCAAGGATTGAAGTGGACATCAGCTTGGAGCCACCTCCGCCCAAGAGGATCATCTACACCGGGAGGAAGAGGGGAAGAAAGCCGAAACATTATTGTCATCCCGGAGATACAGTGATGGAGGTGCCGGAGGGCCCACCACCCACCCATGCACAGACAAGTACTGTCTGCTGGCACGGTGTGGGCCAGGAGGAGCAGCAGGACAATTGTGGAGGCTGCCAGCCCTCCTAAACCCTCAACGGTGTACCCCCCCACCTACCCCCAGATTGTACTGCTCTTATTACTTAAACTGTGATGAATGTGCCATTTTAAATTCTACCTTTTATCAAATGTGCAATTTTAATTCTCATTCAGTGTGTACAATGAATTCAAGGTTTGTTTAGAGTATATTTGTATATAATAAATACTGTATTTTGTATATTTTGCATTTTGGAGGACATTTTGTATGATCCAAGCTCATAATAAATACCATGAAAGATTCATTTGTGTCATCTGATTCATATGTTAGCGTGCAGATCATAATAGAAAATAATAACTAACCGCAACTGCAGTTGATAAATTCAGATTACAATGCCATTCTGCACCTGGGAGGTTGATAATACAAGAAGACTTGTGGTGTTGTGTCATCTGTGTCCACACAGAGAATGGTATTCTTGCCATTCACCACTGCATGATCAGCTTGAAGCCAACGTCATTTAACATACTCAAGTAAAGTACAAATACCTCAAAATTGTACTTAAGTACAGTACTTGAGTAAATGTACTTAGTTACTTTACACCACTGCATATAGCTAACTCAGAATCTGACGGGAGACAATATAGATATTTAATATAAATATATAACGTAATACTTTGCACATACCAATTTTAAAGACATAATTGACATAATTTATCCCAGTGAAATCAAACTTTGTACTCATATTAAGATATACAGTATATTTATATTTCATAGCTTTATGTAAGGTATTGTACCTTATTCTTCATTTCAACTTTTCTTTTCAGTACTCACTTTGTACTTTCTAATTTGTATTAAATTAATTATCGTCAAGAACATTGTGAAAGTGTAGGGTACATGTTTGTGAGCCTGGCTAATAAGCCAGATATCACACTGTCGTGTCCGCCGGCAGGCAATTTATTTTTGCCAACGGCTGATTCGGTCTGGCTTATTAGCCAGGCTACATGTTTGTAACTTGCAAAAAGGGAATTGCTTTGGATTCCAAATGATTGCAATTGACATGACACTTTTCAGCAATCTTTGATATTAAAGGTGAGACGGCAGGTGTATAGGGTAAAATAAATAACTAATCACAATGAAACTTCCCAGTTGATTACTTACATTAAGACTAAGAAGCTTTGTATTAAACATTTACAAGTTTTCTGAAATGTTTAAATATGCAAATTAGGCATTATATGTGCTAATTTGCATGCCTACATTTCATAGACATTGCAGGTGAAAACCTATTATTTGCTTCCTAAACACGTAGGCCTATCAATGACCAGGTTGTCGGTATCCCCCCTCCATAGGCCCTGATGCCCCCTCGGAGAAACAATTGCCTCATATGGTACGCCTATATTTCCTAAAACCAAATAGATCACCAGAAAACCTAGCACATACTAGTTCACCCCATAAATGTGCAAAAGACTATGAGAAAGGCATATTTTTGTCTTGACACGGCCCTAACATACTTTTACTGAACACAATGCAGGAGTTGCAGTGAATGAAATTTAGATTTCAATAATTTCTTCGAAGCACTGATCCCCTTTTGTCTTTTCTTTTTTACCACAAAAATGTATGGGATTGGGATAGGAAAGATGCAGATACAATCATACAACTGATAAAACATTGCTTCAGTTAGTGATTTTATTTTAATTATGGCTGCATTCCAGGCACAGCTGTTATTCAGAAGATGGCAGGATTGGCTAACTTAACAAAAATAAGATCTCTGGCAGTGCACACTTTAAAAATAGATACAATAAATTAAATACAATAAGCAGACTGATATTATTATGATGGCCTGGCTTATTCATAATATATTGTTGCATATAGAGTGTCGCAGTCCCGCCCCCTGTCATGACGACGCCAGGCCCAGGAAATGATTCCCAATGCATTTTTCCCATAGACATTTCAAAAAGTATTTATTTAAAGACGGTTACGCCGCAGACAAAGCCAACTCGAGTCGTGACAAATCATGACAATAAACACAATATTTTGGACCAAACAAATAATTACAAAGAAGAAAAACAACAAAAAAAGTGTTGTAACCTGCCGTTTTGACAAGAGTTGGCTTTGTACGTCACTTAAGGTCTTTAAATAAATACTTTTTGAAATGTCTATGAGGAAAATGAACGGAGAATCATTTCCTGGGCCCTGGTAGGGGGCGGGACTAAGACGCTCTATAGTAGGGAGGGAATCAGTAAAATCAAGTACCTCACTTGTCACAGAGCAACCACTTACAAACAACTTTTCTATATGTTTAGCAGTACACATATATCATATATTGAAATGTATGCTTGTAACTTTTTGGGGCAGCGGTGGCCTAAGGGTTAGAGGAGCGCCCTTGCCCGAAAAGTTACCGGTTTGATTCCCCGGACGGGCAGGAAAAATCTGGGTGGGGAAGTGATTGTCATCACTCACCCAACACTGCTGAAGTGCCCTTGAGCAAGGCACTGAACCCCCAACTGCTCCCCCTGGAGCTGCTTAGTGGCCAACAGAATAAGACTGTGGTTGTACTGGTCAGCTCCCAGGTTTTAATGTGTGTCTGAGTCACCATGGGCACATTTGAGCCGACAGGCGCGGACAAAGGAAGCTGACGTCATTCCGGCTTTTTAGACAGCTGGTGGATGGAAAAGAAGCTCCACCCCCGCGGCTGACTGCCGCGACGGACAGATTCCCGGAAACGCTCTCCTCCGCGGCAGTCAGCCGCCCGGGGTGGAGCTTCTTTTCCATCCACCAGCTGTCTAAAAACTCGGAAATGACGTAAAATACAGCTTCTTCTGTCCGCGCATGGAATCTAAAGTGTGCTTAGGCCCTGTGTGTGTGTTTCTATGTGCAGGGCGTTGTTGAAAATGAGCACTTGTGCTCAGCTACTACCTTGGGTAAATAAAGGGGAAAAAAATAAAATAAACTTGTAGATTCCCAGTCATACAGAAGGTGCACATAATCACAGTGTGTTGTGACTGTCTGGAATCTCATTAATCTTTTTGTTTATAAATGGTGCATTTATATAGCACTTTTTTTTATCCAAAGTGCTTTACATTCACCCATTCATACACCAATGGTGGAGGAAACCATGCAAGCGACACCATCCTGCACATCAGGAGTAATTAGGGGTTCATACTCCTATTTTAGAGCCGAATAAAAGTATCTGTCTCACAGTCAAGACAGAACTTGAAGTTGTCATCATTGAAGGCAATCTCAATGCGGTGTTTAATAAAGTGTCTAGTTGCACCTGATGTCGACCTTCATTGCAACAAAGATATCTTGCGTTACTGGTTTTAATTTACAGGTTGTGTATAATGATTTAACCCTCCTTGAATGCAAATAACACCCATAGCCTATACTTTGTGAGAGATTGCTCAAAAATCCATTCAACTGATTAACAACAGGTGAATCTTTGCGGTTCCCTCTTCAATTGTAGATTTCACCTTTTGTGGAAACATTTATAGTTTAGAGCAGTGGTTTTCATTCAACCTTTTTCATGTCCTGTCCATTATTTATTCTGCATTTACAACTGATAAAACATTGCTTCAGTTAGTGATTTTATTTGAATTGTGGCTGCATTCCAGGCACAGCTGTTATTCAGCAGGATTGGCTAACTTGACAAAAATAAGATCTCTGGCAGTGCACACATAGATACAATAAATTAAATACAATAAGCAGACTGATATTATTGTGATGGCCTGGCTTATTCATAATATATCGTTGCATATAGTAGGGAGGGAATCAGTAAAATCAAGTACCTCACTTGTCACAGAGCAACCACTTACAAACAACTTTTCTATATGTTCAGCAGTACATATATCATATATTGAAATGTATGCTTGTAACTTGTAGATTCCCAGTCATACAGAAGGTGCACATAATCACAGTGTGTTGTGACTGTCTGGAATCTCATTAATCTTTTTGTTTTATAAATGGTGCATTTATATAGTACTTTTATCCAAAGTGCTTTACATAGATTGTGCATTACATTCACCCATTCATACCCATTCTGCCTACCTTGGCAGTATCGTCAACAAGCAGGGAGGAACAGATGCCGATGTGAAAGGCAGGATTGGCAAGGCCAGGGTAGCTTACCTAAAAATCAGGATCTTTAACAGCAACGTAAAGTCAGTCTTACTTTATGGTGCAGAGACATGGAGGACAACAGTGAACACCACAAACAAAATCCAAACATTCATCAAATCCTCCAGATCCGCTGGCCAAACACCATCAGCAACAAAGAGCTGTGGCAACGCACCAACCAAATACCTGCAGAGGAGGAGATCCTCAAAAGGCGTTGGAGATGGATAGGCCATACTCTCCGTAAACCAGCCTCAAACACCACAAGGCAGGCCCTCAAGTGGAACCCCCCAGGGAAAAGAAAGAGAGGTCGGCACGGAACACCTGGCGCAGAGACTTGGAGGAAGATGCAAAAACTATGGGCCACACTTGGGGACAGTTGGAAGTGTTGGCTCAGGACCGAGATGCTTGGAGAACTCTTGTCGACGGCCTAAACCCCAGAAGGGGTAATAGGCGTAAGTGAATTGAAGTGAAGTGATTCATACACCAATGCTGGAGGAAACCATGCAAGCGACACCATCCTGCACATCAGGAGTAATTAGGGGTTCATAGTCTTGCTCATGGACACTTAGGCGTGATTCATACTCCTATTTTAGAGCCGAATCTGTCTCACAGTCAAGACAGAACTTGAAGTTGTCATCATTGAAGGCAATCTCAATGCAGTGAGATATTGGGATGAGATTCTGGAGCCAGTGCATGGCGATGGGTTTTGACATCAATAATCTCCGTCCTTTTGATCAATCTCCGTCCTGGGCGCTGGGCGTTATTAATTGAAAGGGCGGAGAACTCCGTCCTGTGCGCTCAGGGTGTTTAATAAAGTGTAAAAATGGCCAATATGTGTTTTATTTTTTTACTTTTTTTCCATTATTACTGTGGGAGAGTGCAATCATCCTACTGTATAAGGACTAAGCAACTCAAAGCAAGGGTTGAATACCAACAACTTTCCATTTTGGCCAATGTTTTGGAGGCGCTTCCCACATGTTTAGCTATGTTGCTCATTCCACGACCTCCCGGTCCTTACAATCTATACCTCGTTAAGGTGACTAATCAACGATTAAAATGATATAAAATACAATACCGATTGGTATTATTTAAGTGGAGAAGTTGATGGATAATTTTGAGTTATTGTAGATCTGTTATTTTGTGGATGGAAGTTTACATGTTTCCAATGACTTAAATCTCATGCCCTGCATAATTATGCCCCATGCCCATGTATTTGCCATGTGCCTCAGGTCACACTGTCCCACTGATTTCGGTTTTCACTTCTCCCCTAGTGTTTAGATAAGTATTAATTCTCCCCCCAGCCAGCGTGCTGATAAAATAATTGTTTTCTCCTGTTTGCCCCAACACCCAGTGTGTCTGTGGAAAACAGCATGTTATTCGGCCTTGGTGCTTTGCCAGAGCAGACAAGTTGTCTCCTAGTTATGTTAGCTGGTCGGCATCAACTGAGAATTATGAACTACATTTAGATGATTGACTACATATCCCATACATTATGCTTCCTGGTTTAGATAGGAAGTGACAGTGAATCCTTGTTTGACACGTTGCTCTGTGTAGCGTATTCATCTGATTACAGTATCCCATATATACCGTGTCCATTTGGAGGCACGGGGAGAGACATTTTGTAATTTGGCTGTATGTGGGATCTCTTCTGTGCTCTCTCCGAACTGAAAATGAACTGACAAAACCATATTTGCTCTGACTGGACAATCCTTCTTCCTGGTGGTCTCATCTTTTCTATTGGGTATTTAAAGGTATTTTTCTAAAAGAGTATTTCCTGCTTAAGGTAACATTTGGATGTTGATCTTTCTCTTAAAAGTATTCCTGTTAAAGCTAATTCTCAACTTTATCATCTAAAAGGTTTGGTAACCATTTTTGCCAATTGTTAGAGGCTCTCTGCCTAGATTTGTGGTGCAGAGTATTTATTTGTACTCTGATTACTTTAGAAAAGTATTGTTATAGTTTCAGCTCTGTTGCAGCTCAGTAATACAGTATTATACAGTCCTTTTTATCATTAGTAAATCATTAATTGTCCCTTCTGCATTTTATATGCAACAGAAGTAATGGACCAAAGTTAAGTTTCCGAACTTTTGTTGCCGAGTTTATATAGTGCCTTTCCAGATCTAAACAACAGAATATTGGAAATCAGAATATTATCAGGCCTCAGCTACACAGGCTTTCATTTTTTGCGCCGACGAAAATGAAAGCCTGGGTATCGAGGCCAGGCCTCAGCTGAAATTTAAAGAAAAGCAACACCCCATTTATTCCCAAGATGTGAAGCCAAATGCAATCAAGCCCCTTCGCTCATGTTAGCCAAACTGTTGTTTATTTTTGTCTCCACCAGGCCAAAGGCATGGGGAGAGAGTATGTTTTGCACTCTGTCCGTGTTTGTGTGTCCGTCCGTCCGTTACCAGCTAATCTCCGGCACCGCTGGCCCGATCCATGCCAAACTTTGCACACACACTCCCTAGATGCCAACATGAACCTCTGCCCCAAATTTTCCAGAACGGCCTGTTATAGCACCACCAGGAGGCCGACTTTTGTAAAACATTTTTTTTGCTATTACTGCTCCAGATTTTGTCCAAAACTCCTGCAAATCGTTACACAGTATATCTATAGTCATGTGTTCAAGACGGATCTGTCCGATATTAAGTTTGCAGGACTGGACAGTTTTTAACAAAATGCCTCAAATCATGAACACAGCGTGCAATTTACGTGAAATCTTTCCTACTAGGCTGAATATATCCAACCCTTTTCACATTGGCCTGTTATAGCACCACCACCAACAGGTGGATTTGTGCAAAACACATTTTTGTTACAAAATGTCTTAAATCATCCAATTGCCATCAAAGTCATAAGATCAAATGGCACCCTTTTCACATTGGCCTATTATAGCGCCACCATGCCCGAGGGCCACTTTTTCTAGTTGCACCTGATGTCGACCTTCATTGCAACAAAGATATCTTGCGTTACACCCATAGCCTATGCTTTGTGAGAGATTGCTCAAAAATCCATTCAACTGATTAACAACAGGTGCATCTTTGTGGTTCCCTCTTCAATTGTAGATTTAACCTTTTGTGGAAACATTTATAGTTTAGAGCAGTGGTTTTCATTCAACCTTTTTCATGTCCTGTCCATTATTTATTCTGCATTTGAGCCACATACCACCATTTGGTGAATGGTGAAATGTAGCCTCTCAGACCCAAAACGTATAATATTGTGTTGTCATTAAGGATACTATTTTGTCCACAATTCCATGCTGTATTTATGTGGTGCCCTTAGGAGAGATAACAGGCAAACGATCAAAATAACATAACTACATTCTCTAATTGTGCAGGCTTTAATATGATTGTTTTTTGTACTGCATTGGATTGACGCCAACAGGTTAATTTCATTGTACATGTGTGTTCAATGACAAAATAAAATCCATCCATCCATTGAGAGCGTAAAATGAAACGGGTCAATTTGGTTTCATTTTACACTCTCAAGAGTTAAGGTAGGGTAAGTCATTGGTTAGTGCTCATTATAGACTAGAGTGTTTGTTCAGTAACAGCCTGGAGTCTCCATATCTCTCTATCTTTGTATTATTGAACAGAAAATTATTTTTCAGGTCAGGATACAAATGTTATCCAATCAGGATAGAGAAGTCAGTCTAAGATTAATTCATTAAATAGAGATACAAATACAGAATTGTAGACACAAAGAAATGAGCAGACAAAATTGGAACTGGAACACTATAACAAATTAAGCTGATAAATGGCTACTTTCTCTTGATTTGCTGACATTGTGTCACCTACCTGAACATATTTTCTGTTTATTAAAGAGCTGGAGAGACATGCAGGAGACCCCTGATACTGAACAAACGCTCAATAGCAATACTTTTTTAACCTTTCAACAAAAAACATTTAGTTTTAACAAAAACAAATCACTTACCCTACCTTTAAAGATCTAGGGGTCCATTTGGTTATCAACTCTCCCATAAAACAACAGACTTATTCGACTATACAGACATATACTAACTATACTGTGTAATGTTTTATGGGCTTAAACATAGTCAGTGACGTCTACTTTACAGAACAAATGTTTTACTATACTAAGTATCAATACTGCAATATAGAAATACTCTGTATTAAGTCCGTAATTCAAAATGTACTTGAGTAAGAGTACAAAATAATTGTATTAAAATAATGTAGGCCTACTTAAAGTACCAAAAGTAAAAGTACTCATTATGCAGAATCTTTATTTCAAGTTTTCAAATGTATAGAAATCTTTTGAAAATAGCAGATCTACAAGCTGTTTTGTGAGCTTGTACATCGGCTATTTTCAAATGGCTAAAGTGGTTAATGTATGTTTTGTATTAATAACCAAAATCTACAAAGTAACTAACGTTTTCAAATAAATGTCGGCTGGAGGCCTCTGAGATAAGTACTGGAAATTGGAAATACTTAACTCAAGTAAAACTTCAAAATTGTACTTAAGTACAGTACAGTACTTAAGTAAATGTACTTAGTTACTTCACTGGTTAGCTCTGGACCAGAGCTATTCACTGGTCAAACATCACACTGCCCACTGATCCATCCTTCAGCTTGACGGCTTGATGAGCGACGCGTGTGGGGCGCGTAAGTATGAAAGTATGAAAAAAATCATTAACATGGTGAAACACATCTTGATGACATCATCAAGATGTGTTTCACCATGTTAATGTTTTTTTTCAGATCTCCAGTTCTAGGAAACACAGAGTGGGGAGAGTTTTTTATTATTTCCACACAACAGCTCTAAGGTATATTAATGACATAGTAGAATGTTGAAAATGAGTGGAATGCCCCTTTAATGACTGTATTAATAACCATAAAGTAATCTCCTAGTCCTTACATAATAGTTTAGCAGAGACTGAAGTTGGAAAGGCTGTGCCCAGTGCGGCTGTGTCTTGTGTCAGGCTGTCAGCGGGCAGCGCAGGCAGTAGTGGATATGCGCTAAACGGCGAAATGCATGTTAATTAATTAATTAATTAATTGGCTGAATCTGTAGGGCCTTTTGATTTTGTGAAGCGCCAGGGCCTTGAGAGGGGTTGATCCGTCACTGCCTGGCACCCATATAGGTCCCAATGTTTGTAAACAAATAATTGGTCTATAGTATAGACCAATTATTTGTTTACAAACATTGGGACTGGGCGCACGGGTGACTGTTTCATATCAATTCCCGGCAACAGATCTCCAAACCTGTTGTTTTGGGGAGCGCTGGTTTCAGTCCATTCAACCTTCTCTTGTGAGTTGGCTAGTGCGCACAGAGAACAGCTGATATACAAGCTCACATCGCATCGCAGATGCGACTGTTGTGAGCGTAGAGGTCTGCGTGCGCGACACCATCGCGGGACGAAGCATAAATTATACTTGATGGGCTGCAGGTGCGCGTGAAGCCATGGGCAAACAGGCTCTGCTGCCGTGTTCATGAGCCCGTTCTTATGACAGCGACTGGACAACTTTTTTGAATTGTTCAAACACAACAGAAACCAAGGATTATATATTTCAAGGGCGAGAGATCACAATAAAAATCCTAATCATTCTTTCTCCACACTGGGAGAAAAACAGCATCTGAAAGTTTAATGGTGCATTTTTACACGTGAGTGCAGTTAGAACTTTTCCATTGCATGAGAGGTGGTGTTCTTGTGCTGCCAGCTATGCGCGCGCATGCTGGTACTTATCAGTGTGACGTCGTCTGTTAAGGCGTCTATTGTTTACATCGTTTACATCTGCTTTTCCTCCATTTTCCAATCACAGTGCAGGTTTCACGCCTGGAGAAGACTCAAAATGCCAGGAAGACTGGTCGAAGGCCATCTTTGCCGGCTATAAGCGAGGTCTGAGGAACCAGCGTGAACACACAGCTGTGCTGAAGGTGGAGGGCGTCTACTGCATGGCTGAGGGAAGTAGGGGTGCTGGGGAGGCTGTAGCACCCCCTCCCCCCAGGCACAGCCCCCCCTCGAACAGGAGGGGAAGAAAAAAAAAAGATAAATAAATATGCTGTATCACAGTATTGGCACCTTATCCTGGTTAATTGCCTGTGTCAGTTCGTTCATATAACTTGCGTGTGGAGAGGGAAAGTAAAGGCCACGTTTGCGCGTGAAAATGCGCAAAAATGCGCGTGCATGATGCGCGTGCACGCGCATTTTTGCGCGCACCCCCTACCAGACGCTCAGCCCCTGCGAGTGTAAAGTACTTCCCGCGGGCCTGGTCTACTGCAGAGATGAGGTGGACTTCTACCTGGGCAAACGCTGTGCCTACGTCTACAAGGCCAAGAAAAACACAGTGACTCCTGGTGGTAAACCAAACAAAACCAGAGTTATCTGGGGTAAGGTGACTCGCGCCCATGGAAACAGTGGAATGGTCCGCGCCAAGTTCACCAGCAACCTCCCAGCCAAGGCCATGGGACACCGAATCAGAGTGATGCTGTACCCCTCCTGAATCTGAGTGTCCCCCCCCGCCCCCCCAGAAGGAGACTGTCAGAGGAGTGTGAGGATGAATGGGAGGCCCTTCTGGAAGAGAAGGATGAGATCATGGAGGAACGGGAGTCTGCTGTGGCAAACTACTTTTCCCTCATGTCACTGTGAGAGCTCAAGACCCTGTAACCCCCCTCTCCTTTTGCTGTGACCTTGCCGTTTGTGGAGAGGCTTAGTGATTCAGTGACCCTGGGTCCTATACTGGTGGTGACCATGACAGGTTCAACCACACCAGTTTGGTCACAGCCTAGGTGAGAGTTCAAACTAACAACAGCAATATCTCTGTAGCGTATAGTCTGGTCTGATCATACCTTCTCCATATCCCCACTGAGCCATGTTCCCCATACACTTGATGGCCCAGCTCTGTCTTGAGCTTTTCAAATCTGTACACTATCCGTACACAATCTGTACGCTATCCTATGCATAGGATAGCGTAGGGGCCAGGGCTCTCCATGGGCTTCCAGCCCCCTCAAACTTTTTCATGTCAATGACCGCCAACTTAATAGCGCCAAGTGTAGCCTATGTATATTTGGCTTGTTTCACATTTTGTCTAGATTTTTTGAAAATAGCCCATAAACAAGCTAACAACGTATTGCGGCGTGTTGAGCTTGTAGATCCGCAGACTTAAAATAGTCAATGTGTATAGGGTTTATGGTGGTTAAAGTGATTTTTATGCTATATTTTTAACAAATGTTTGTGAGGACCCCCTGGTAATCGGCAAATCGGCTAACCAGCCGAGGCTCTGAGCCAGTGTTGCTAGCAGGTCTGCTTATTATAATTAAGCAACTTTGGGCTTTTTTTCTGTAAAGTTGCTTGTAACTATTGCCAGTGGGCTTAAATCGTAGTTGCGTTAACTTGCGTATATTTAGGCTTGCTTCCTAAATGTTGTTTAAACCAATGCTTCTCAAACATTTTCATGTCAAGGACCCCAAAATAAATTTGAGTACCACAGACGAAAAACAGTCTAAGTCCAAATTTCAGACTGACCCCTCCACGAAAAGGCCTCGCGGTCCTGAACCCTTATCTATCATTTATATATTATGGATCAATAGGGTGGACTTAGACTGTTATTCGTCTGTGGTACTCATATTTTGTCCACAGACCGCCTCATCTTAAATATTTTGTTACCAGAATGTGTCTCTTTTTGAAGATGGAGCCCTTTCCCCGTGGTTCAACCTCCCTAGTTCAACCATGGGTTGGCGAACATGCATTAAGGTTGGCGAACATGCATTAAGGTTGGCGAACATGTGCACCATAGCAACATGGCTAACCAAAGGCTAACCCATTTCAAACAATTAAAGCATCAGTGTTGCATAGAGTAGGAATAATATCATAGAGACTAGAGCATGGCTACTGTTGTAAAATCTCTCTAAGTACTGGACCCTCGTCTGGTATTGACCGACAGGTAGTGTGTGCAGGCTGGGTGGTGTGTGACAATCCAGTTGAAGTATTCCTTTGGTACGGCGACTGCGGCGGCGAGTACTCGGGAGAACAAATTAACGGGACACGAGACAGTATCACGCTAAGGTTCACAAAGTTTATTACACAAACAGGAAACATATATAGTGCTGGATCATAATGACGTAACAATAAGATATGAGACAGAAGAACGTGCCTACTGCAGCAAGGCTGACCTTGCTGTCGCCTAGATGTCTCTCGTAGCCTATCTATAAAGTATGCTGCTACAGTACCGGCAGTACACAAGACATATCAAGTACACTGTATCTCAAGTTCAAGTACATAGACTAAGATGTACTGTGCATGGGCTTGTATCACAACAGTGCCCTCTTTTGTTTAGAATAAACAACTGATACAGTGTCGATACAGTGGGGAAATGCGTCATCGCAATCACATCCTCGGAACCGAAAAAACTAGCCAATATCACCTTATTACTTCGTCTGTGATATCAATCTTTGCTAGGAAAATTGTAACCGAGTCCCCCTCCTCATCAACCATCCATATGGGCGAACACAACATGCGAATGTGATTGCTTACGCGAAAGTAAAGTGGAGAGATAGAGAGAGAGAGAGAGAGAGAGAGAGAGAGAGAGAGAGAGAGAGAGAACAAAGAAACAGAGGGGAAAAAATCAAGAAAATCCAACGCTACATATTAAAAAGAAAACACATTAAAACATCTAACATTAATAATATAATCATAAATATACAAAAATCATTAATGAGTAAAAAGTAAAGGGAGGGAGAGGGAAAGGAGGGTAGGGGTAGGGAAAAGGGATTGGGGATGAGAAAAAAAGGGAAGGATACAAAAAATAAAAAACACAATAAAATCATCCTGACTATATGTAACCTAAGTTAGATCACTGATCATCTTCAAACCTAACTCATTTCTAAACTAATGAATAATCAATCTTGAATCAAGTAATGTTCTGTCTAATTTCTACACTCCTAGAATAAAATTTAAGACACAAAATCAGTAAATCAGTCTAATCTAAGACTATTCTATTCTTGATTATTGTTGCTCACTGATCTTTGAGCATCACCTTTCATCTATCCTCTTACTCACTGTCTAGTGGTGTTGCATTCAGGTTGGCACAGTGTTCACAATCATTATCAGTGGCCTGTAGAGTATATGCGTTGTTAGAGTGGATGCTTCTGGTTTCTAACAGGAATGCTGTGTTCACGGTGTGGCCTACAATCTTACTAATACACGCTTTAACACACATCAACCCAACGCAGAAAACAAAAATGCACATCACTAGTGGAATGACTAACTGTAGTATGAGGCCCTTCCAACCTGACATTAATGAGTCTAACCAGCCAAATTCTCCGTCATCGGTCACTTCTCTATCCTGTAGCTCCTGTCTGATTTGGGTCATGTTATTCAATGCCTGTTGTATGACCTGACCATCCGCATCATCTTCTGGGATGAAAGTACAACATGTCTGATCTCCTATGAGAACACACACCCCGCCCGATGCCGCTGTCAATAGATCCAAAATCAATCTGTTTTGCATAACCATTAAACGCAAGGCGGTTAACTCCTTGCGCACACTCTCTCCTTCGGTGACACTTGCATTGATAAATGACATTAGCCTATACCTATTTTCTTCAACCTCTTCACGCACTTCACCTAATCCAATCCTGGGGAAAAGGGATTGGAAAAACTTGTCTACACCTGTCCACAACTTATGCCTGTGTGGTATTGTACTGCCTCCCTTAGAAATGGAGGCCCTCTTTGAACGACTGTGAAATGTGTGGATATCAGCATGTGCAGTGTGTGGAATAACATAGGTAGGATCTTGTAACCATACCATAGTACAGACCCCTCCCCAGTTGGGCGGGAGCGCGGTCCAGACAGAATGGCCACACAACCAAAACCAGTCCGGTAATACTCTGGTCCCCATGATCGTAGGAGCTATCTCTGCACACGTAGTCTTGTTACCATTATCTAATTGTAGAGCAAAAGTAGTGTCCTTGGCAAAGGCGTACTCACTCAACTTTGGATCTTGTTGACAGGTCGCATTGCAGTATTTTGCAGCACGCTTGTGCAAATACGGGCAGTGGGACCAGACCGTGCCACACTTAGCCAATGTAACATTTCCCAGGAGCATAGTTCCCTTACTGACAAAACAGCTGTCAAATGTAATGTCGTCAGGGACTACGATCGGGCTCGGGAACTTGATAGGGTTTTGAGGCCCTGCAGTCAGTTTTTGGCTAGGGGGACAGGTGAGAGCCAGCCTCGATGGGGTAGCTGTTAAATCCAAAGGTTTTGAAAAGTCTGCGTTGACTTTTCAAAAGTATGAGCACCAGGGTGTCTAGCCAGACCGACTAAACACAGAGTGTGGTTCCAGTCCAGGTCTCTGACCTTGAGCATCGGAGTAGAGACAGATTGTGGCATGTGGGAGCACACGTAGCAGGACGTGTTATGTCCCTTTGAACGTGCTGTGAATCGTGCATATCGCCACCACGAATTGGTCATGTAGCCATGCTTGGGGTCAAAGCTGTCAGCCCATGGATAGTCGGATGCAGGTATCGTGCCTCGAGTTGACCTTTTGACATGGTCACAGGAGCACAGGGCGGGGACGGGAAAGTACTTGCATGCCAGCCAGTAAAGTCCTGCTATTCCAGCCATTAGGAGCAGGGTGGTTATCACATACCCGGCTCTCTTGCACTGGGTCTTGCACAGGGTCCTCTGGCTGCTCTTCTTCCTCCGTCCCTCGCCATCCTGATGTGCCGTGAGCACCATCAGCCGATAGTCTGCTCCTTGGGGGCTTGCTTGAGCCTCGTCGCATGGATCCATTGTGGGGCAGAGTCTGTGAGCACTGCGGTCCTTGTCACCGCTAGCACCGTTGTCGGAGGGCCGTAAGGCGGGTCCCCGACTCCTTTGGTTTTTAGTGACAGTACTAGCACCCTGTCACCAGGCTGGAATGGGTGCGTCGGTTTATCTGAGGGGAGAGGAAAAGATAGAGACACATCACCATAGATGCCATTCAACGTCTGGATTAGTGCATCGGCATAATCACACACTACTACCTCTAGATCCCCCGGAAGACACGGCGCCCCCCCTCCCCTGACCCATGGAGTTGGAAATGGCCTTCCCATAATCACCTCAAAGGGTGAAAGTTTAGTGGTGGCACTCGGGGTCATCCGAATTTCAGCTAATACAGCAGGCAAAACATCAACCCAGCTCTTTCCCATGTCCATCGCTGCCTTAGTGACTCTAGACTTAATTGTTCTGTTCATCCGTTCCACGTAAGCGGAACTTTCAGGATGGTATGGGATATGAATCTTCCAGTCGATCTGTAAGTATTTGCATAGCAGCCTAGTGACCTTTGCTGTGAAAGCTGGACCTCCATCTGAATTCAAAGACATAGCTAGACCATACCTGGGAAATATCTCCTTAGCCAGTATTCTAACAACTGTCCTGGCGTTCTCATTGGCACATGGAAAAGCTTCAGGCCATTTGCTGAATTCACAAACGATGACCAGCATGTACTTAAAGGGGCCCTTCGGGGGCATATGAGTGAAATCTATTTGCAATGACTGAAATGGTGCTGTCGGGGTAGGCAGTGCGTCATGTTTTATGGGGACCTTTCCCTTGTGAGCTCTGACACAGATCAAACATGAGCCTATAATCAACTTCACTGTGCTTTGCATTTTCCTGATGCAAAACCTACTCTTTATACTACCAATAACACCTGCCTGACCGACATGTCCAACGCCATGAAAATGGCGCACGATAAATGGCAAACAGCTTAGTGGTAGGCATAACCTCTTTTCTCTGTCATAAATCAAACCATCATCTGCTGTAATGCAACCCCTTGATGCCCAGTGTTCCAGATCGTCAGTAGTGGCACTGGTTTGCAATATCAAAATGTCCGTGTATTGCGGGGTGTATGTGGCTGCAAACATTGAGTATGAACTTTTTTCTGTGTAATGGGGAGACGGCAGGCCTTTACGCGAGGCCCAACCTGCAACTGTGTCCGCAAAATCATTTCCCTGCGCATCAGTGTCTCCTTTCTGGCTGTGTCCCTTGACCTTTACTACAGCTAACTTATCTGGGAGGTTGACAGCCTGTAGTAAATCTGTTATCAATGTTTTGTGCGAGATCTGCTTACGGTCTGCAGAGACAAAACCTCTTAGAGCCCATAATCTTGCGAAACAATGAACTACATTAAAAGCATAGATCGAGTCAGTATACACAGTCAAAATTTCCTTTCCATGCAATCTACAGGCTCTCAGCAGAGCTACAAGCTCAGCAGCCTGAGCTGATATAAATGGCAAAGAATGTGCTTCAAGGACCGTGTCCGGGAGCTGGCAAACTGCATATCCACAAAGATAAACTCCATCAGCTGGCTTTGAGCAGGATCCGTCTACATAAACATGCTGTCCTGTTTCAAATGGAACTGTAGACAAATCTATTCTAGCTGCTGTGGATGCATTAATTTCCTCTAGGCAGTCATGTTGTGGGGTTGAGTCCACTGTGTGACTGGAATGTGTACCATTATCCAATAGTGCATGCAGAAGTGATGCAGGGTTAGAGTCCGGCAATGTTTTCACAGTGAGTCCTATAGTGTTGGTCAGAACCTGATCATAGTGACACCTACGTTGTGCAGTCATGTGTTGTGATGAAATGTTTTGTAGAATGGTCAATACATGATGTGATGCATGTAGTGTGAGTGAATGTCCCTGTACTATCCTCTGTGCGTCTGTGACCATCATCGCACATGCAGCAACCGCTCGCAAACAGCCAGGCATACCTTGAACAATGGGGTCAAAGGTCTTGCTGAGATAAGCCACGGGCCTATAGCTATTCCCGTGCTCTTGAGCAAGGACCGCAGCCGTAGTGCTGGCGCCCTCTTTTACGTAGAGATGAAAGGGAATCTCATAGTTCGGCAGTCCCAGCCCGGGACTTGAACATAGTGCTCTCTTCAGAGCAGAAAAAGAGAACATCATCTCCCTTGTCCATACAACTCTCTCTGGTTCAGTCTCTGCACATGCAGCTCTCAGAGTCCTGTCAAAAAAGGAACAGTCTGGTATCCAAGCCCTGCAAAAGTTCGTTAGGCCCAAAAAACTGGCCATAGCCTTTTTAGTCTCTGGAGGGGGAACTGCTTGTATGAGCTGGATGCGATCGGCAGATAGTGTTCGTTTGCCCTTTGCCAGGATATAGCCCAGGTATTTCACCTCAGGTAGCGCCCACTGAATCTTGTGCAGTGCAGCCTTGAACCCAGCGGCAGCTAGGTGTTTCAACAACATAATGGACGCCTGCTGACAAAGTTCTTTGGACCCCGCTGACAAAAGGAGGTCATCGGCATAGGTGACCAGCGTACATCCAGTCGGTGGAAAGAATGACGCCAGCGTGGCATGGACCACAGCTGAGAAAGCACTGGAAGAGTCTATATACCCTTGTGGCAATCTCCGGTAGGAAAACTGCTGTTGCTTGTATGTGAAAGCTAGGAGCGGCTGCGTCTCCTCATCAACAGGAATGCTGAAGTATGCATTGCTCAGGTCGCAGGTAGTGAAGTGGGTGTGTTCAGAAGGTATAACAGTGAGAATAGATGGAATGTCAGCTACATGATGTGACCCTAGTGGCACAACTAACTCATTGACCTTACGAAGGTCGTGGGTAAACCTAAATTCACCCGAAGATTTCTTAATCGGGTTTATCGGGGTGTTAAAAGGTGATGTAGTGGGGATGATGACACCTTGTTCAAGCAGAGAATCAATTATGGGTCTAAGACCCTCCTCCTTTTCCCTAGATAGTGGATATTGTTTACAGAAAACCGGGCGTGCGCCCTCTTTTAACACTGCCTTGTACGGCGTGCAATCTATGTACCCTGTATCTGCACTGTGCGTAGCCCAAAAGGTGGTTGGAATGTCCTTTAAATAATCTGGAATATGCAATGCCTGAGCCTGACTAGCCTGCATGCACAAAGTTGTTTCAATGCAGGGGCGGATTGGGGAGGCAACAGGCCTTGAATAGCTTGCACTCCCTTCTGTGGCTCCGATATCAGCTGCCAACATGTACACTGCCTTCTTGTTATCAGACAACAACAACATATCTGGGAAAACCAACAACTGATTTATGGACACGGTGGAGCCAAGCTCACTCTCCTTGTCCGGAGAAAAGATACACTGAGGGGTCTTGTAATGGCAGTTTTAGAATGCCAATTCTACTATTCAATAAGAACTATAATTGTATTTCATTTCAGTCAAATAGGATGGACTATCACAAATACGCATTCGGACTGACCGACAGCTGTCACCTGACAGCTGAATCAGTTTCCAAGCCAGGCAGCCAAGGTGTTACTATTGCCAAATAGATATATACATCTCATTTTTCCATCCTACTGTAAAACACCATGTCAGCAAATACACATTGGGGTAACTATTCCTGTCAGAGCAAAAAGGAGACTACCAATGCAGCTGTCAATCTGACAGCTGCATTCCCATGCTCACGAAGACCATTGTCAACAAAGGTGTTGCTAGTGGTGTGCTCTCTCATCTTAGCTTGGATGAGAATAGCATGTTGTTTCCTGCTTGCTTAACTCCGACCATAAACGGAGATGTTGTATGACCACCTGTTATTATCTGTCCATGTCCTGTTGTATTTGAATAAAACACCTGTCACTGACTGTCAATTTGGGGGTGTGTGGTTGGGAAATAAAGGGGAGGGAAAGGGACAACTTGGGAAGGAACGGGGTGATGCTTCACTCTTGACTGTACGACGATGAGCAACCATGCTACGATTCTGCTGTACTGAGATGATAGGAACGAATAAAGAACGATGCTGACCATATGCCGGACTCCTTGTGCTGTGTCATGCCTTCGCCTCCCTCTGCTGATTGCCAATGATGGGACCTCATAATTTCCCTAACAAATGGCGCTGTGAGCAGGGTATTTCAGACAAATGGCATCAGCGTTGGCCAGACGGGTCATTAACAAATGACGCAGTGACGCAGGGCCGATATTTCGTCTTCACCATAGATGAGTACTTGGAAAAAAACCCGACGATTTTAAAGATGGGGGCAAAGCAGAGCCGAAAGAAACTTCGACAGGAAATGAGCGACGCACAGCAAAGGGAAATGGCACTCCAACACCAACTACAGGTCCAGAAGAAACTCATGGACGACGCACAGTCACGTGTAACTCTACTACAACAGAAACTTGAAACCGCGGTAATGCAACTCACAGGCTTACACGCCAACTACACTTTGCATGCCAAACCAACCAACGACCAGGACCAAGCCAACACAACCGACGACCAAGCCAACACCGTTCTACTGGGTGGCTTCGAGGCACTGTCACTTGATGTGCCAGACTACATCGAGCCTACCCCACAACCAACAGCCAGGACACCACATCAAGTAATCACCAGACCACCCGTCTGGGCTGCAAAACAACACCCACAACCTTGGGGAGCCTGGCATAGCCAGCCGGGCAACCCAAGGCCATTCCACAGCCAGCGAGTTAGACGACCAGGACCACCAGGACCAACACCATACTGGCATGGCCGAGCCAGGCTTGACGTTGCTAGAGAGGACGTGAGACGCCAGGAATCCGGACGCCGCTGGCATGGCCGAGCCAGGCCTGACGTTGCTAGCATGGACGCGAGACGCCAGGAAAAACAAGACAGAAGAAATCGACACAGACATTGGGCACGATGTTTGGGAAAGAAGACGACCGTGTGTTTTTACTGCTTCAAGGAAGGCCATATGACCCGTGAGTGCCCCTTAAACCAGGAAGCTTGGCGTTGCCGTAAAGCAGGCCAGCAAATCAATTTTGGCTAAAGAGAAAACAACTGAAAGTAACTAGATCTTTAGTTTGTAATTTATCCTATGTGATTTAATATATTTTAGTTTTTCTACATGTACAAGTAGTGAACTACAAAATTATAAACTACGATCTGAGTTAAAAGCAATCCAACAGTCTAGGGAAAATTATAACTAGGCTTATTAAAATCCACTTTAAAATTGGTAAAAATGTAATTGTAAAACAGCAGCTGAAAACCAGAAACCTAAAATAGGACAATGGGTAAAGTTGTAGTGGAATTTGTTTCCACCCACAGACCATACTGAGTGCATCTCACTCTCCCCCCAAAATGGAAGGAGAGAGTGGCAAAGGTGTTTTCAGTGTGTGTGTGTGTGTGTCAATAAACCCAAATTAGGAATACATTTACAGTTTTGCAAATAAGTAATATGGATCTAAAGTAACTATTCAAAAGTTAGTGTTTCAAGGTGTTAAATCAATAATGTGAAATCGATCATTTAAGATGGCATGGCACATGGTTAAAAGTCTAATATTAGTTTGTCTCCTGTAAATTAGTCTGGTTTTACTAGGTAGCCCACGGTAATTCTAATTCCATGTCAAGAATTTATGAGAATTCCACGTGATGTATGAAAAAAGAGGACAAAAAACCTATTTTCGAATAGTAAGATCTGCAGTTAAATCGTTCCAGTGAGCTTTCAAAATAGGTCCTTATCTCCGTGGGCTAACTTAAGTAATATAATACAGAAAATGTTGAACGAATGGAGATAATATTTAGACAGAGAAAACCTCACCTTGGTCACATTAGCAACAGTTTAATTTGAATTAATTCGATATTGGAAAATATAAATGTCTGATTTACAGCCTTCCTTTCTTTCTCTTTCTCGTCCAGCTAGCAGGAGGGGGGGGGGGAGGAAAGGTATTTGTGTGTTTGTGGGTAACTGAGTTAAAAGTAGCAGAGAGCCTAAACTACAGGATTTGGTCACGGTCAGTTTATTTATTTTCGGGTGTGAAAACAGCCTGAGAGGTGAACTAAACGTGGCCATATTCAATTATTTTATTGTTGAAGTGTTTACATTCTATCCTAATAGAATCCATTTTAATTCTTTCCATTTGAATGTAAATCCTACCCTAATTGTAAGTTTAATCATTTCAGTTAATTTTGTTCTTAACTAAACTATTATAGGTACGTGTAGTGTGGAATTACACTTTACCAACAAATAGTATTGGAAACGGAGCAAAGAATAACTACCTTTTCGAAAATTAGCAGATCTACAAGATCTTCTAGATGTGCCTATCTTCCTAAATTTAACTAGATGTGTTCACTATCTCCTAATTTAACTATAGATGTGTTTTTTCTTGATTCTAGATGTGTCCAGTAATTTTTAAATTTCTTAATAGCGAAACCTTCTTTATCTGACCACTGTCATCAAACATGAATCTAGCCATACAGTTTTAATCATCAATATTTGTCATTCTAAAAATCTCCTGGGCCATGTAAATTAATAAGGTATCAATTTTCATATATAAAGCGGTGGATTGTAATGGCAGTTTTAGAATGCCAATTCTACTATTCAATAAGAACTATAATTGTATTTCATTTCAGTCAAATAGGATGGACTATCACAAATACGCATTCGGACTGACCGACAGCTGTCACCTGACAGCTGAATCAGTTTCCAAGCCAGGCAGCCAAGGTGTTACTATTGCCAAATAGATATATACATCTCATTTTTCCATCCTACTGTAAAACACCATGTCAGCAAATACACATTGGGGTAACTATTCCTGTCAGAGCAAAAAGGAGACTACCAATGCAGCTGTCAATCTGACAGCTGCATTCCCATGCTCACGAAGACCATTGTCAACAAAGGTGTTGCTAGTGGTGTGCTCTCTCATCTTAGCTTGGATGAGAATAGCATGTTGTTTCCTGCTTGCTTAACTCCGACCATAAACGGAGATGTTGTATGACCACCTGTTATTATCTGTCCATGTCCTGTTGTATTTGAATAAAACACCTGTCACTGACTGTCAATTTGGGGGTGTGTGGTTGGGAAATAAAGGGGAGGGAAAGGGACAACTTGGGAAGGAACGGGGTGATGCTTCACTCTTGACTGTACGACGATGAGCAACCATGCTACGATTCTGCTGTACTGAGATGATAGGAACGAATAAAGAACGATGCTGACCATATGCCGGACTCCTTGTGCTGTGTCATGCCTTCGCCTCCCTCTGCTGATTGCCAATGATGGGACCTCATAATTTCCCTAACAAATGGCGCTGTGAGCAGGGTATTTCAGACAAATGGCATCAGCGTTGGCCAGACGGGTCATTAACAAATGACGCAGTGACGCAGGGCCGATATTTCGTCTTCACCATAGATGAGTACTTGGAAAAAAAACCGACGATTTTAAAGATGGGGGCAAAGCAGAGCCGAAAGAAACTTCGACAGGAAATGAGCGACGCACAGCAAAGGGAAATGGCACTCCAACACCAACTACAGGTCCAGAAGAAACTCATGGACGACGCACAGTCACGTGTAACTCTACTACAACAGAAACTTGAAACCGCGGTAATGCAACTCACAGGCTTACACGCCAACTACACTTTGCATGCCAAACCAACCAACGACCAGGACCAAGCCAACACAACCGACGACCAAGCCAACACCGTTCTACTGGGTGGCTTCGAGGCACTGTCACTTGATGTGCCAGACTACATCGAGCCTACCCCACAACCAACAGCCAGGACACCACATCAAGTAATCACCAGACCACCCGTCTGGGCTGCAAAACAACACCCACAACCTTGGGGAGCCTGGCATAGCCAGCCGGGCAACCCAAGGCCATTCCACAGCCAGCGAGTTAGACGACCAGGACCACCAGGACCAACACCATACTGGCATGGCCGAGCCAGGCTTGACGTTGCTAGAGAGGACGTGAGACGCCAGGAATCCGGACGCCGCTGGCATGGCCGAGCCAGGCCTGACGTTGCTAGCATGGACGCGAGACGCCAGGAAAAACAAGACAGAAGAAATCGACACAGACATTGGGCACGATGTTTGGGAAAGAAGACGACCGTGTGTTTTTACTGCTTCAAGGAAGGCCATATGACCCGTGAGTGCCCCTTAAACCAGGAAGCTTGGCGTTGCCGTAAAGCAGGCCAGCAAATCAATTTTGGCTAAAGAGAAAACAACTGAAAGTAACTAGATCTTTAGTTTGTAATTTATCCTATGTGATTTAATATATTTTAGTTTTTCTACATGTACAAGTAGTGAACTACAAAATTATAAACTACGATCTGAGTTAAAAGCAATCCAACAGTCTAGGGAAAATTATAACTAGGCTTATTAAAATCCACTTTAAAATTGGTAAAAATGTAATTGTAAAACAGCAGCTGAAAACCAGAAACCTAAAATAGGACAATGGGTAAAGTTGTAGTGGAATTTGTTTCCACCCACAGACCATACTGAGTGCATCTCACTCTCCCCCCAAAATGGAAGGAGAGAGTGGCAAAGGTGTTTTCAGTGTGTGTGTGTGTGTGTCAATAAACCCAAATTAGGAATACATTTACAGTTTTGCAAATAAGTAATATGGATCTAAAGTAACTATTCAAAAGTTAGTGTTTCAAGGTGTTAAATCAATAATGTGAAATCGATCATTTAAGATGGCATGGCACATGGTTAAAAGTCTAATATTAGTTTGTCTCCTGTAAATTAGTCTGGTTTTACTAGGTAGCCCACGGTAATTCTAATTCCATGTCAAGAATTTATGAGAATTCCACGTGATGTATGAAAAAAGAGGACAAAAAACCTATTTTCGAATAGTAAGATCTGCAGTTAAATCGTTCCAGTGAGCTTTCAAAATAGGTCCTTATCTCCGTGGGCTAACTTAAGTAATATAATACAGAAAATGTTGAACGAATGGAGATAATATTTAGACAGAGAAAACCTCACCTTGGTCACATTAGCAACAGTTTAATTTGAATTAATTCGATATTGGAAAATATAAATGTCTGATTTACAGCCTTCCTTTCTTTCTCTTTCTCGTCCAGCTAGCAGGAGGGGGGGGGGGGGAGGAAAGGTATTTGTGTGTTTGTGGGTAACTGAGTTAAAAGTAGCAGAGAGCCTAAACTACAGGATTTGGTCACGGTCAGTTTATTTATTTATTTATTTTCGGGTGTGAAAACAGCCTGAGAGGTGAACTAAACGTGGCCATATTCAATTATTTTATTGTTGAAGTGTTTACATTCTATCCTAATAGAATCCATTTTAATTCTTTCCATTTGAATGTAAATCCTACCCTAATTGTAAGTTTAATCATTTCAGTTAATTTTGTTCTTAACTAAACTATTATAGGTACGTGTAGTGTGGAATTACACTTTACCAACAAATAGTATTGGAAACGGAGCAAAGAATAACTACCTTTTCGAAAATTAGCAGATCTACAAGATCTTCTAGATGTGCCTATCTTCCTAAATTTAACTAGATGTGTTCACTATCTCCTAATTTAACTATAGATGTGTTTTTTCTTGATTCTAGATGTGTCCAGTAATTTTTAAATTTCTTAATAGCGAAACCTTCTTTATCTGACCACTGTCATCAAACATGAATCTAGCCATACAGTTTTAATCATCAATATTTGTCATTCTAAAAATCTCCTGGGCCATGTAAATTAATAAGGTATCAATTTTCATATATAAAGCGGTGGATTGTAATGGCAGTTTTAGAATGCCAATTCTACTATTCAATAAGAACTATAATTGTATTTCATTTCAGTCAAATAGGATGGACTATCACAAATACGCATTCGGACTGACCGACAGCTGTCACCTGACAGCTGAATCAGTTTCCAAGCCAGGCAGCCAAGGTGTTACTATTGCCAAATAGATATATACATCTCATTTTTCCATCCTACTGTAAAACACCATGTCAGCAAATACACATTGGGGTAACTATTCCTGTCAGAGCAAAAAGGAGACTACCAATGCAGCTGTCAATCTGACAGCTGCATTCCCATGCTCACGAAGACCATTGTCAACAAAGGTGTTGCTAGTGGTGTGCTCTCTCATCTTAGCTTGGATGAGAATAGCATGTTGTTTCCTGCTTGCTTAACTCCGACCATAAACGGAGATGTTGTATGACCACCTGTTATTATCTGTCCATGTCCTGTTGTATTTGAATAAAACACCTGTCACTGACTGTCAATTTGGGGGTGTGTGGTTGGGAAATAAAGGGGAGGGAAAGGGACAACTTGGGAAGGAACGGGGTGATGCTTCACTCTTGACTGTACGACGATGAGCAACCATGCTACGATTCTGCTGTACTGAGATGATAGGAACGAATAAAGAACGATGCTGACCATATGCCGGACTCCTTGTGCTGTGTCATGCCTTCGCCTCCCTCTGCTGATTGCCAATGATGGGACCTCATAATTTCCCTAACAAATGGCGCTGTGAGCAGGGTATTTCAGACAAATGGCATCAGCGTTGGCCAGACGGGTCATTAACAAATGACGCAGTGACGCAGGGCCGATATTTCGTCTTCACCATAGATGAGTACTTGGAAAAAAACCCGACGATTTTAAAGATGGGGGCAAAGCAGAGCCGAAAGAAACTTCGACAGGAAATGAGCGACGCACAGCAAAGGGAAATGGCACTCCAACACCAACTACAGGTCCAGAAGAAACTCATGGACGACGCACAGTCACGTGTAACTCTACTACAACAGAAACTTGAAACCGCGGTAATGCAACTCACAGGCTTACACGCCAACTACACTTTGCATGCCAAACCAACCAACGACCAGGACCAAGCCAACACAACCGACGACCAAGCCAACACCGTTCTACTGGGTGGCTTCGAGGCACTGTCACTTGATGTGCCAGACTACATCGAGCCTACCCCACAACCAACAGCCAGGACACCACATCAAGTAATCACCAGACCACCCGTCTGGGCTGCAAAACAACACCCACAACCTTGGGGAGCCTGGCATAGCCAGCTGGGCAACCCAAGGCCATTCCACAGCCAGCGAGTTAGACGACCAGGACCACCAGGACCAACACCATACTGGCATGGCCGAGCCAGGCTTGACGTTGCTAGAGAGGACGTGAGACGCCAGGAATCCGGACGCCGCTGGCATGGCCGAGCCAGGCCTGACGTTGCTAGCATGGACGCGAGACGCCAGGAAAAACAAGACAGAAGAAATCGACACAGACATTGGGCACGATGTTTGGGAAAGAAGACGACCGTGTGTTTTTACTGCTTCAAGGAAGGCCATATGACCCGTGAGTGCCCCTTAAACCAGGAAGCTTGGCGTTGCCGTAAAGCAGGCCAGCAAATCAATTTTGGCTAAAGAGAAAACAACTGAAAGTAACTAGATCTTTAGTTTGTAATTTATCCTATGTGATTTAATATATTTTAGTTTTTCTACATGTACAAGTAGTGAACTACAAAATTATAAACTACGATCTGAGTTAAAAGCAATCCAACAGTCTAGGGAAAATTATAACTAGGCTTATTAAAATCCACTTTAAAATTGGTAAAAATGTAATTGTAAAACAGCAGCTGAAAACCAGAAACCTAAAATAGGACAATGGGTAAAGTTGTAGTGGAATTTGTTTCCACCCACAGACCATACTGAGTGCATCTCACTCTCCCCCCAAAATGGAAGGAGAGAGTGGCAAAGGTGTTTTCAGTGTGTGTGTGTGTGTGTCAATAAACCCAAATTAGGAATACATTTACAGTTTTGCAAATAAGTAATATGGATCTAAAGTAACTATTCAAAAGTTAGTGTTTCAAGGTGTTAAATCAATAATGTGAAATCGATCATTTAAGATGGCATGGCACATGGTTAAAAGTCTAATATTAGTTTGTCTCCTGTAAATTAGTCTGGTTTTACTAGGTAGCCCACGGTAATTCTAATTCCATGTCAAGAATTTATGAGAATTCCACGTGATGTATGAAAAAAGAGGACAAAAAACCTATTTTCGAATAGTAAGATCTGCAGTTAAATCGTTCCAGTGAGCTTTCAAAATAGGTCCTTATCTCCGTGGGCTAACTTAAGTAATATAATACAGAAAATGTTGAACGAATGGAGATAATATTTAGACAGAGAAAACCTCACCTTGGTCACATTAGCAACAGTTTAATTTGAATTAATTCGATATTGGAAAATATAAATGTCTGATTTACAGCCTTCCTTTCTTTCTCTTTCTCGTCCAGCTAGCAGGAGGGGGGGGGGGAGGAAAGGTATTTGTGTGTTTGTGGGTAACTGAGTTAAAAGTAGCAGAGAGCCTAAACTACAGGATTTGGTCACGGTCAGTTTATTTATTTATTTATTTTCGGGTGTGAAAACAGCCTGAGAGGTGAACTAAACGTGGCCATATTCAATTATTTTATTGTTGAAGTGTTTACATTCTATCCTAATAGAATCCATTTTAATTCTTTCCATTTGAATGTAAATCCTACCCTAATTGTAAGTTTAATCATTTCAGTTAATTTTGTTCTTAACTAAACTATTATAGGTACGTGTAGTGTGGAATTACACTTTACCAACAAATAGTATTGGAAACGGAGCAAAGAATAACTACCTTTTCGAAAATTAGCAGATCTACAAGATCTTCTAGATGTGCCTATCTTCCTAAATTTAACTAGATGTGTTCACTATCTCCTAATTTAACTATAGATGTGTTTTTTCTTGATTCTAGATGTGTCCAGTAATTTTTAAATTTCTTAATAGCGAAACCTTCTTTATCTGACCACTGTCATCAAACATGAATCTAGCCATACAGTTTTAATCATCAATATTTGTCATTCTAAAAATCTCCTGGGCCATGTAAATTAATAAGGTATCAATTTTCATATATAAAGCGGTGGATTGTAATGGCAGTTTTAGAATGCCAATTCTACTATTCAATAAGAACTATAATTGTATTTCATTTCAGTCAAATAGGATGGACTATCACAAATACGCATTCGGACTGACCGACAGCTGTCACCTGACAGCTGAATCAGTTTCCAAGCCAGGCAGCCAAGGTGTTACTATTGCCAAATAGATATATACATCTCATTTTTCCATCCTACTGTAAAACACCATGTCAGCAAATACACATTGGGGTAACTATTCCTGTCAGAGCAAAAAGGAGACTACCAATGCAGCTGTCAATCTGACAGCTGCATTCCCATGCTCACGAAGACCATTGTCAACAAAGGTGTTGCTAGTGGTGTGCTCTCTCATCTTAGCTTGGATGAGAATAGCATGTTGTTTCCTGCTTGCTTAACTCCGACCATAAACGGAGATGTTGTATGACCACCTGTTATTATCTGTCCATGTCCTGTTGTATTTGAATAAAACACCTGTCACTGACTGTCAATTTGGGGGTGTGTGGTTGGGAAATAAAGGGGAGGGAAAGGGACAACTTGGGAAGGAACGGGGTGATGCTTCACTCTTGACTGTACGACGATGAGCAACCATGCTACGATTCTGCTGTACTGAGATGATAGGAACGAATAAAGAACGATGCTGACCATATGCCGGACTCCTTGTGCTGTGTCATGCCTTCGCCTCCCTCTGCTGATTGCCAATGATGGGACCTCATAATTTCCCTAACAGTCTGTGTCAAAGGGGCCGTCAGCGCGGGGTTAATGGACTGTGACAGAATATTCAACATTTTCAGATCGGCCTCTGAAAGGGTGATATGGGGCCGTGCCTGTGCGCTTGGCCTTTTAGGCGCATGGGACAGCATCACATGGTTGAGTGTGTCCGTATGTAACGTCAAACCTTTCTTTCCAAAAGTTAGTGTGCACCCTAGTTTAAAGAGCAAGTCTCTGCCTATAATTAAAAGGGCATGCCGGTATCACAACAAACTTGTGTTGTAACTTCACTGATGGATCATTTGGGGAACGGACATCCAGTGGATGCGTTTTCGGACATTTGATAGGAGCCCCATCTATTCCCACAGAGTCTATAGATGCAGAAGATACAGGACCATCATAATACTTCATTGCCAAAGAGGAGCGATCAGCACCCGTGTCAACCAAAAATGAATATGAACACCATGTGTTCTGCTGATAATCAAACAACTCCAACAACATCATAGGCATTGTGTCAGAAGCACCACTTAGTTCTAACTGTAACATTGCTCGCACTGGGACTCTTCTCTGTGGGCAGCCCTATTTGTTGTGATGAGACGGGCCGTTCCATTTCATGGGGAACTGGTGGTCCCGCTCTTGTTGTGGGGCCTGGGCATCCTTGTCCTGATGGGTGTTCTGGCTACCCTGGGCGTTGCCGCCCTGGTTACAACTGTGGCCCTGGCTATTCCATTGACCTTGTTGACCCTGGTTATTCCATTGACCTTGTTGACCCTGGTTCCCTTGGTTACCCTGGCCGTTGCCGCCCTGGTTCCAACCTTGGCCCTGGCTATTCCATTGACCTTGTTGACCCTGGTTATTCCCTTGACCTTGTTGACCCTGGTTATTCCCTTGACCTTGTTGACCCTGGTTATTTTGTTTACGGCGCTGCAATTTTCTGCAATCGCGTCTCCAGTGGCCCACTTTATGGCAGAAATTACACCTGTCATTACGGGGGGGGGGCATCCTCACTGACCGGAGTATTTACCTGCTGTGACAACATTGTGGATATGGGGCCTTCTTTCTTTTCTACTGGAAAAATGCCTGCTGCATCTTTCTCTCTCAGCTGCTTCCCAAATGCTTCAACAGTCATTTGTGTCACATTGGAGAATAAAATTCTCACTGCTTGGGCATGTTGTGGCAGCATGTTGCTCAAGAATGTAGAGATAAACAATACAGACATCTTGTCCTCCGTGGGGAGGCCAGCATGCTCAACCCAAGCTCTATGGAAACGCATGAAAAACGCAGAAGCCACTTCGTCGTTCAACTGCTTGCATGCAGCTGCAAAAGTAATGTCACGTGTCTGTGCATGTAGTTTTGATAGATATATCTTCAGGTCTATAAACACAGTTTTTACATGGTTCGGGTCTTGCCACACATAACCGTCAATGGTAGGGGCATCAAATTTGGGGTCTAAGCCCTTCACCTCCTCTAGCACTTCCTGCTCTGGGGTGTCCTTTAGACATTGCTCTAAAATGAACCTGTAATCAGCTCTTGTGAGCTGGTGATATCTGCACACTCGCTGTAAGTATGAGCAAAAAGTGATGGGGTTTTGTGCTGGATTGGGTGCCTTGTCACAAATCGCAGAAAGCGCGATGATATCAGTGGGTTTTATAATGGCCTTTCCATCACCCAACACCACAAACGGAAATGCATGCTGTGTCTCTCTTCCAGTCTATCTCGTGTGCCTGACTAAGATACACAGCATTTTTGTTTGACTTTGGATCTGCCTCTAGCCTGCATAGTGCTTCTCTCGTCACGTGCATCTGGCGTCTCAGGCTAGTTATTGCGCTCTGCCTGTCATCGGCCTCTACCTGCTTTACCATTTCTTCACTTAAATCTGAAAGCTTTTGTTCTAACTCACGGTGTTTTGCAGCCCTAGTCTTGGCCGGCACCTGTGTGCCCCCAACATCACTAGTAGTCTTTGGGCGTGTACCTGTTTCTGCAGGAGCTACTAACGCTGCCTTTTCTGCAGGTGGGGGGGCTACTAACGCTGCCTTTTCTGCAGGTGGGGGGGCTGGGGGTGTCTGCGCTGACTCTATTACTGAGGCTGCCATCCCCCTGTCTGTGTCTGGGGATTCTAGCCGCCCCTGCGGCTGGGGGTGCAGGCGCAGGCCCTTTGAAAGGCCTTGGGTCTAAGCCCGCTGCTGGAGCGATGACCTCACACACTGCTTGAGCGATGACCTCATCGTCATCATCCTCAACTGCCGAAGGGGCAGATTTAGCGGGAAACGCGTACTGATTACGCTTGGCAGATTGGACACATACGTGGGTGTGAGCTTTATCCCATAATGGCTTGACCTTCTCCCAGGCGGAGAAAGCTTCCTTCATATAAGGATAATTCCACTTAGAATCTCCCTCATAATCAAAAATCATACGTTTACACATTGTCATATGCTCTGCTGTGAATGACCCCTCTTTTGGATATGGTCTTGCTAAGCGAGGAACACGCACCTCTGACCAGCTTGCCACTAGATCAACAAATGGATCAGTATAGAACGATCCAACCGTTCTCTTTACAAACTGTGTGGGAGTCTCGTTTGGCAGTGGGGTTTGTGCGATGTTTTGTTTACTATTTCCCCATGCCTCAGGAGGAACGTCCTGTTTTGTTTTGTATTTAACAACATTTTGAAACCTGGTTTTGGAGGGTTCCTCCTGGACTCCTCTAACCTCCCCGTGCTTAGCTCTACTTTTTCCCTGGCCCATTTCCAAGCTCCAGACAGACAAACACAAAACACAAAACACAGACAACCAGCAGGAATATTCAACGGTATCTCTTCACACACCAGCCCTTGAAAAAATGATACCTCAAAGGGTACCGAATGTTCTATCTAACAGTGACTTTTAGGACAATGACCAGAGTGAAACAAAGCAAAATACAAATTAATGTATGCTGTGGGAAAAGAAGGCACCACACAGGCTCAGTATGACGTGATGTCACAAATCATACCCTGTTGGACAACATCCAACAGAACAAAAACAACAGGGAAACACACAGCTGTTGTGCGGTACGAAAGCAATCGCCCGGCTTAACCTAGCATGGGAGACACCACTAGGCCACTGTCAACTATCAATAAACAGTGTACAAATCGACAGAATAAATCTGTCCAGCTAACGAACCAATCGTTAGGCTTAAATATGGACTTAAACCATATCGCTGCTTGAAACACAGAGCAGTCTTTTGCTAACGAACCAATCGTCAGGCTTAAATATGGACTCTAAACATATTCGCTGCTTGAAACACAAAGCAGTCTTAGATCCACCTCTGTCAAGTCACTAAAACTAAATTAGTCACTCTTAAACAACCTAACTAAACAGGGTCTATGTCAGTGAAATTTGGAAGCGTAAAACTGTGGGAACACAATAGACAAGGTTTAACTCAATTATAAACCTTGCTTACAACCTATATAAACATGGAATTACCAGGCAAGAGGAGAGGCACTTATTCTCTAAAAAGAATAAAATGTAAAGTGACTCACCTCTTGCTGGGTATCCAACTTCTCGACACCAATTGTTGTAAAATCTCTCTAAGTACTGGACCCTCGTCTGGTATTGACCGACAGGTAGTGTGTGCAGGCTGGGTGGTGTGTGACAATCCAGTTGAAGTATTCCTTTGGTACGGCGACTGCGGCGGCGAGTACTCGGGAGAACAAATTAACGGGACACGAGACAGTATCACGCTAAGGTTCACAAAGTTTATTACACAAACAGGAAACATATATAGTGCTGGATCATAATGACGTAACAATAAGATATGAGACAGAAGAACGTGCCTACTGCAGCAAGGCTGACCTTGCTGTCGCCTAGATGTCTCTCGTAGCCTATCTATAAAGTATGCTGCTACAGTACCGGCAGTACACAAGACATATCAAGTACACTGTATCTCAAGTTCAAGTACATAGACTAAGATGTACTGTGCATGGGCTTGTATCACAACAGCTACCATCATGGTTCATTACAGTATTCCCTCTGTTGGCATCAACAACACAGAAACACAATTATGCTTTCACAATAAGTGAATGATTTATCAGACAGGTTCATCTGAATGCTCTGACTTTGCTTGGACACAAAGTTAACACTATAGCCTATATAATTATATTATTATAATTATTAGGCCTATTATTATTAGACCCCTTATTGTTTCTGACAGATTCTGCCATTGTTAGCCGTTTTGGCAGTTCTGTGCTGTCGTTTTCCACAAAACTCGGCAATATATATGGTAGAGGGCCGTGATAAAGGAACTGAAGCTCACAGTCATTCGTCAAAAGCCTTTAGATCTCCCAATGAGTCAATTTTATGATTTTCTCGATCCACTTTTTTGGACGTCAAAAAAAGCTACGTCAAAGAATGTCGTGGCCTTGGTAACCACTACCCTTGAAATCGCATTTCCATTCATGTGAGCGGAGTCTGGTTACGGTTACGGGACTACAGCGTTGACAATTTGACAGACAAACTCTTCAGCCAATCAGCATAACAAAAAACGCTGACTTCATCTCCGGTCTCCATCAGTGAACGACACTAGCCCGGAACACGGAACATGTAGAAAGCCTTTATGTTTAATTATTCTATATCCTTTCCTGTGGAGAAAAAAACGCTTCAAAGACAGAAACGCAAACCATGTGCTTCCCCCTTGAAAGCACATTTCCATTAATTTGTGCAGGAGAGTCTGGACCATAGAGTTATAAAGGATCGAGAGCGGACTGCCCCACCCCCTGCTATTCATTTAGATGGAAGTTGCTCAGTTTTGAAGCACCCGGAAGAACGGTCTACTTCCGCATTTTTTCGTGCCCAAAATGCGGAAGTGCAAACGAGCACTCAATGTTAAACTCCAGCTGCATGGGGTTTCCTCGTTATAAATCCACGTGTCCGCCTGCAGTCCCAGCTCTGACCAGTAGGGCCGAGCGCTTCAACGTTGGAGAGACTCCCTGGGGGCTTGGTCTGGACCATCTGAATTTTGATGAATTGAAAATGGTGGGCCCTATTGTAAACAAGTGTAATGCTTGGGTGTCGCCCACTGCAGTTAACAGTTATTGTATTGAGTTGTACTTGAAATGTACTATAATTCTGCAAACTGTTAATAAATCAATCAATCAATCAATCAATCAAAAAACCCTGCTAATGCATGGTTGGATGCGGGAGAAGAGTTGAGACAGCCAATCAGCATAACAAAAAAAGTGACGTACATCTCCAATCTCCAACCAGTGAACGACTCGAGCCCTTTATTGCTTTTATGGCTTGACCCTTTCTTATCGCTGCTTTCAGCTATAATTATTATTATTATAGCATAACAGGCTAATAGTATAATAATGCTATTATACTTGTTTTCAGCACATTTATAGACATGAATCATGTTCTGTCCCACTAATTTTAACCGCCATCCATAGACTGTTGAAAGCTCAAAGCTGCAGTCTGGTGTAAGCGCTAAAATAATTTGTCAACTATATTGTAGTAGGCTATACCATGATGAAAACTCCTCTTTGCATCATAGATGTCACAAGATGTGTGTGTAATATGCACATCATTTTGTAGCCTGCTGCTTACCCAAAGTTAGACGTCTGGGTTTCCAAGGCTATAGCTAACAGCTAGCTGACAACGTTTTGTTTATTTGCTGTGGAGTCAATACATTGAGTTGTAACTGTTGTCAGATTGAAATGTTGTGAAATAATAATGACCCCCCCCCCCATTAAAAAAATACACTGGGAAGGAAATTGGTCTTTACAGTTGGTGTTCTAAATGTTGGACAACATATTGGACAATAAATCTACCTAATCAAATAGTTTCTAGTTGCTGAATCATTAATGAGCTATAACAACATTAAAAGTATACATTTCCTACAAATTAGTGTTTTTGTTCAATAACATTATTTAAGATGTTTTTTAACGCATGTGTAAAATCCAAAACGAACAAAAAACATTTTCCAGTGTGTGAACTGGGTTAGCCTATTAGCCATGTTGCTAACTAATATGGCAAACCATTTAACTCGGTTAGCGTGGTCTGAATAAAACCTAGTGCACACAAAACCCTCCAAAAACAGGTATGTAGAAAAGGACAGATCTACAAGCTATCAATGGGTCACATTTGGGGCGCGTTGATAGCTTTTAGATCTATCCCCTTTGGGCAAACAGCACAGTCGTACTGCGGAATATACAGTAGTTCCGCCCCCGTGTGTGACGTTGCAGGGAGCGCACGCTGGTGGAACACAGTCAGATTCTCTTTGGAATACATTTGGTTTATTATTTTAACAATATATATATATATTTTATTTCCATTACATTGATATTCATGTGCCCGCCGTGCAAGCGTGGCGATTGAGGTGAGTGCGTGCTTCAATGTAAATACTATTTTTTATGTTATTGAGTGAATTCACACTTTGTTGATAGTTTGCAAGCTAGCCCGGTTAGCATGTTAGCATCATGGTGGTCAGGGGGAGGAGGAGGGGGGGTTTCCTTATCCTGTGTGTTTCCCACTCTCAGTCACTTTGAACGCACAGGTTCGATACCAACAACGACACTGGGTGATCATAGAAAAAATACAAATAAATACAATATGAAATGTATTATCTTGTGTCGTTTTTCTGCCAAACCATCGGATTGTCGTTTTTTAAGGAGCTTTGACATGTTAGCCTGTTAGCCTAGCTTCATGGCTACCTTGGTCATTTCTATATTTACCTTCTGTATGTCAGTGCAGGCAGATGAGGATTCAAATATTGGCTTTTTATATACATATATTATTTATATATATTGTTTTGACTTTGCTTATATTATATTTTATTGAGTTACCATAAATAGTTAGCAACATGGCTAAACAGAGGCTAGCCCAATTCAAACTAGACTGCAGTGCAACCACACTAACAAGTAAACAATGTTTGTTTGTTTACATTTAACAAACAGTGCATCAAACGATCTTATATCTAGTCATTGAACAAAACCCCTAATTTGTATTCACTATTTTAGTTGAGTTGGTTTGGGTTTTATTGTATTGATTGAAGTATTTATTAACAGTTTGCAGAATTACAGTACATTTCAAGTACAACTCAATACAAAAACTGTCAACTGTGAGTGGACGACACCATAAAGTATTACACTTGTTTACAAGAGGGTACACCATTTTCAATTCATCATAACATTTAGAGACGTACAAATATATACTTATATATAGCCAAAACAGGAAAAAATATACAGTGAGGAGAAAAAGGGGTGGGTGGGGGATTAATTATTTAGTAGAAACAATTTGATTCAAATAGATAAATGTAAACCGTTTATAGTTAGTATAGTATGTGACCCTGTTTTTACATAACTAAACACATATTTTTTTTACCCATCATTTCCCTCTATACTGAGGGTTCCCAAACTTGTCAGGCCGTGCCGTGCCGAGCCTTTTTGGCTGATTTAGTGACTCTTATTCAAAACAATTGGATTCAGTTCTAAAAGAAGCTGACTAAATACAATACATTGTGTTGCTGTTGTAGGATCCCTTTTTGTGTGTGTGTGTGGGGGGGGGGGGGGGGGGGGGGGGGGGGGGGGGGGGGAGTAATATGTAATATCATGTGTATAATAATATAATATTACTCTTGATTCCAAATAATAAGACATTATTTATTTTTTAACGAGTACTGTAATAAGTAACATATTACTCTCTCTCTCTCTAATATCCCCTAACACTCGTGAGGACCAGTTATATGAAGATAGGTTGAAAAAATAAATAAACTAATGTAACATTGTGATTTTCATATTTTTGTCCAGTTGTGTCAATCCAGTGGAAGCCACTTCACTGCCAGCTGAAACGGGACTATCGACATGAGGAACAGACACTGAACTCAACACAACGTTGGATGTCATTTTCTTCCTGCATACTGCAGGACGCCAAAGTGTGAGACAGACACTGATGTTTGGGACTTCTGTCGGACTCAACACCTTAGCCAGATGGAAGTCACGTCGGGCCAAGAGCCATCCAGAAAACGGTGGAGATCTGCTCATTGCATTGTTGAGGGCTGTCAAAACAACCGGAAGGAACACCCTAAAATGACGTTTCACTCATTTCCAACGAAACATCCTGCCAGATTAAAACGCTGGCTTGTCTCTCTCAACCTGGACTTGAAGACTCGCGCGAGTTTCCTCCAGAACCATGTGATTTGTGAACAACACTTTGTGCACAGCGACTACTCAACTTGCAGAATGAAAGTTATGAAACCATGGTTGAATAATGATGCTGTTCCCTCCGTCGGCCTCAACACAAAGCCAATTATGGATAAAATGGTATTTGACAGTGGGTTTATTTTAAAGATGCACAATATTGAAATTATGACCGATAGTGTAGGCAACGCTTGCTTCTGCGGTGTGACATCACTGAAATGTATGCGCTCCGTGTGCGATCTTTAGCTGCGTTTTTCTCGGAATTGAGGCTCAGTTTGAGGTGATATGAGGTTAAGGACAATGTTAAGAGCTAATGTTAAGGGGCTTTTCTTAACCGGCCCACGTGTGCGGTCCTCTTCCGCACGTGTGCAGACAGTATTACATTCACAGAAAACTGCCCAATGATAGAACCGCAGTATTTTTGATTAATTGATAACTGTTAAGTTTAATTGATTGATTAATCGATTAACTATTGCCACTAGGGATGCACCGAATGGGAAATTCTTGGCCGAATACCGAATATAGGAAACAGTTGTCTGAAAACCGAATAGCCGAACATGATTCATATTGTATCGTTAATTCATTTATTTTTACCGGTTTTTGTTACCATTGCTGTCATGGCCGTACTTTGTTGCAGAGGTGCATAATAATGGCATAAGACATGATTACATTTTGATCACGTTATCACAACAAAACGGTAGGTTACAAAAGGTTCTTTGACTATTATTTTTCGGCTCTAAAATCAACCGAACCGAATAACGAATATGCATTTCTTGCCACTTATCGGCCGAATAGTTTTGGTGGCGGAATATTCGGTGCATCCCTGATTAACATCCCTAATGTCTACTAGTCTGAACGGCTTCAAATGTTTTATGGTCTTCTCTTGAGTTATCACATTGCCGCTTGGCTTGATTCCAGACGTAAAAATATTATTACTATTCTGAAATGTCTAAAGTAAATGAATGAGCGATCGCTATGGAGTTATTTAGCTTCCAACTCCAACAGTCTAGTAACAACCTGTACTTGTGTCGCTACAACATAATCTTAGTTTCTTCATCCAGCTTGACAATGATAGGGCTGCCTGTCTATGGTATCCACTTAGAAACGGGCTGTGATTGTGAAGGGCTTGTTAGTTAAACACAAACTGCTAAAACATCATAAGTAGCAGATCCCCAAGATATTTTCTCTTATTTTAGGAGAAAACAAAATGTGTTTGTAGACCAAGGAGTCTTCTGCTGTGGTTCACTGCTGCTCTGCTCATCCAGTCATGTGACTTGTTGTGTGTAGGCCGTATTGAAGGCCTGGGAGGAGACGACGGCAGAATTAAGTGATGGCGAGTCCCTCATAGAGTGTGACGATGAGCTGGAACCACTGACACTGTCTTCTGAGGAGGACGAAGACCAAACAGGTGTGTTTTAGTCATTCTGAAATGCTTATGAACGTGGATGTTGTTCTGTGTCCAGCTAACAATAGTCTTGCAAGACAGCTATTACACAATCTCCGAAATTCTATATAAAATCTGGAACTACATCTCCCTAAATCCAAGGCAGGAAACTGCCATCTGCCGCCATTTCCGTTCATGAAAATATATCTTCTTTTTCTGCTAAGTAGCAAACTATATATGCCTAGATGATTTATATTTATATTAGGATACATTTGCGTGACTGTAAAGACGAAACAGAAGTGGGTAGGAGGAGTCACGTCCCCTTTATTGATTGATCATTTCCAGAGCTTCCGTGCTTAACACTGTATGACCGGAAGCATTTGAAAATTGTGGGAGGCAACAGTCTGACCACGCGAGACAAAGCTAATAGCACCACCACCACCATCATCAACATACTTGTTTTTTGCAATATTCTTTTTCTTTTTTGTGTCTAGGGAATTGACATCATCAAACTAAAATGTACTCAATGTCTGAATGAATGTCTGTCTGAAACACTGCCGTTGCTCCTCACTGCCTTTACCAACTAACGATAATATCCACCACACGAGGGAGGAGGAACACAGCTGACAACTCTTGCATGGAAACGAGTGAGCTGGCGCGCAGGGACCTTTTCTTTCCTTTTCTTTAACCAACGCTGACCTGCACGTACAAAGTGAAGCGACTGAAGTAACTGGAAACAGTTACTATGTAAAATAACACATTTCCTTCAATGGCCTTTAGCCATACTTAACGTGGATTCACTTCACTCTCGCTTCCCCCCTGATATAACACCGACAACTTTGCAATGTTCCAAAGTCTCTAACCAACTCTGGGCCCGTGTCTCAGCCACACAGAGAAGTATTTATGTGAGTCCCAGTAATACACATGTAGGAACAGAAGACCTATTATATCGCATTACCCACACTGTACATCATTTCCTGTTCATATATTACCTCACAGTCGCGACCCCCAGGTGAGGTAATAATAATCAGGTGAGGTCATCTGATTGAAGTTAGTTTAGGCCGAAATATTAATATATTAATTAATTAATAATAAACTACTGCTTTAAGTGAAGACCATGTTGGCATGTTTGCATCTGTCCCAGTAGGTGTGCAAAAAGACCTTTCTCTACTAAACTAACACTAAAATAATATTTTATCATTATGACGTTATTGTCATTACTATGAATCAATTGTAAACATTTTGTGTGAATGTAAAATAACACATTTCCTTCAATTGCCCGGAATTTGTCTAGATCCTACTGGATCCTCTGTACGAGAGAAGAGCCAGGAAACGCATGAACAGGAGAACAAGGAGCTGCTGGGGGACCAGGATATCTTCCTCTTCGCCCCTGTACGTATCCTGAGTTTCAGTGGTTCTCAAAGTGGGGCCTCTCAGGGGTCCCTGACGAGTTACGGGTCTGTAACTCAGATCAGAGTTAAATTAAAGGAACACTGAGGGTTTTTATTAGGGTCCCAAAGATGCTTGGTGTCGCTGCTTCGACACCTGAATTTCCCCACAGGGATCTGTAAAGGTCTTTCCTATCTTATCTTAGATTGAGGAGGAGGACAATGAGGAAGAGGAGGCGCAGGGAGAGGAGAATGAGGAAGTGCAAATGGAGGAGAGTTCTGCATCAGGAGATGCCGACAGGTTGCATCATGAGGAGGAGTGTCCTCCTGACTGGACTGCTCCTGCTCCAAAACGCACCAGGCTCCACGTACGACACACACACACACACACACACACACACACACACACACACACACACACACACACACACACACACACACACACACACACACACACACACACACACACACACACACACACACACACACACACAGAACACAGAGTGGATCATTGATTACTTAATAGACGTGTTAGTGATATGTTATTAGTGATGAATAGTCAAGTTAGTCTCAAGGTGAGAGGACGGCGCAGTTTTAAACAGCCTAAAATAAGTTAATGACCGAATATGAATAGGTAAGTTATTCCAGTCAGTGGGAGCTGGGTTACCCTTGTTGGAACTTTAAAATACATTTGTGTACACATTTATTTTAAAGTTCCAACAAGGGTAAATGGGTTTTAAAATATCAGTTAACATTGAAGCGTACGGAGGGGAACTTTTTCGCAGACGATTTGACGAACCATATCCAGTTTATCGATCGCCTAGCAACCGAAAGCTATCCAGACACTGGTGAATTTAGTGATGTTACTTAATCAATAAAAATCACACCCGTGTGAACTGAGTGGTGCAACTCCGCGTGGGGGTCCCCGGTGGATCCCCGGAACTTCCAGACCCACAGGAACTCGCCCAGGGTGCCAGCCCGGTTCCAGCGAGCCGCCCCACGTCCGAAACAGTCGTAACCTCTCCCTCTCTCTCTCTCCCTCTCTCCTCCCCCCCCCCCCCCCCCCCCCCCTCTCTCCCTCTCTCTCTCTCTCTCTCTCTCTCTCTCTCTCTCTCTCTCTCTGTAATTAGCAGGCAACAGTGCAACACTATCTTTCTGCCTCTGTTTCTAGCACAACAGCACCACTTTTGCCCCTACTGGCTGTTCCTTGGAGTGGTTGCACCACTCAAAAAAAGTCATCAAAGTTGTCCTTGGCAGTCAGGTCCATTGGGAAAAAAGTTGTCAAAGTCGTCCTTGGCAGTAAATGAGCCAGAGGGGTGTGCATGCGCGTTATTTTATTTTATTCAACCATTCATTTAGCCACTGATCTACATGCCCACAATGCATTGTTTTCTCTGCATTTATTTATTGTGTCTTTTGTTTCTTCCAGTCACCAGAGCGGTCCTCTCATGATCCCCAGTCCTCAGAATCTAGTGTATCTCTGATGGGCTTCAAACTTAATGGAAGCCATGTCTCACTGCGGCCTGTAGGTCAGTACATTGAACAACCCAAACCTCTACCAAAGTGGTCTTGCCCTTTAATATATACAAAGACATGCAGACCCATCATCACGCTAGTGGATGGCTGTGACCGTCTTGGATAGCCAAGAATGGTGTTCATGCCGATAATTATAATGTTTTCCCTCCTCTTTATGTATTCATTGTGTGTCCTCCAGGCGGTGGTGTGCAGCTAAACCTGATTTCCAGAACTGGAGGCTCGGCCTGTGGTTTCACCCGCATTAAGCTCAGCCCCATCACTACCAGTTCCACACCAGTGACCACCAGTAACTCCAAATCCACACCAGTACACCACTACAACAATATCACACAAGTACACACCAGTAACTCCAAATCCATAACAGTACACACCAGTAACTCCAAAACCACACCAGTACTCCACCACAACCGCTACAACAATATCACAACAGTGTACACCAGTAACTCCAAAACCACACCAGTACACACCAGTAACTTCAAAACCACACCAGTACACCGCTACAACAATATCGCACCTCCCAGCAAGCCCTTCACCTCTTCAACATCGCCCAAGACCGACAGCTTCCCTGTCATCACAGGTAATACTTACTTTTATCAAACAGGTTTTTACTTTTTATTATTATTATAATGTCCTGTTCCTGTCTGAACATTCAGTAAACATAGAGTGTGTGTGTGTGTGTGTGTGTGTGTGTGTGTGTCTGTGTGTGTGTGTGTGTGTGTGTGTGTGTGTGTGTGTGTGTGTGTGTGTGTGTGTGTGTGTGTGTGTGTGTGTGTGTGTGTGTGTGTGTGTGTGTGTGTGTGTGTGTGTGGTAGGGGTTGTGTGTGGTTCTGCAGCAGAGGTGTTGAGCCGTCAGACTGTAAACCTGCGGATGACAGGTACACATTAAAGTCTGTTGTTTTACTATTTGGTTGTAATATAATGTGCTGTTCCTCACGTGACATCAACATGATGCACTTGCATAATAAACAAAGTGTATAGAGTACAAAATTGATCAGTCTTTCCGCTGTTTTTATTTTACTTTTGCATCTGGATGTCTCCATCTTATCTCTCTCTTACTTGCTTTCTCACTCTCGTATTGACACAGTTGGACTTGTATAAAAATAAAAATCTAACTTATATAGCACTTCTCAAAGTCTAGTAAAGACAAAACAAATGAAAGCATTTTATGAGAGATTGTTTGTTTGTATATACTGTACACATGCATACATACATACATACATACATACATACATACATGCAATACATGCAATACATGCAATACATACATACATACACCCACTTTTAGGCCAGTGCAACAGAGCATGCTCTTGCCTTTTTTAAAACCTTACCCATTTTAACTAAATACATACATACATACATACATACCTACATACATACATACATACATACATACATACATACATACATACATACATACAGTATGTGCGTGTGTTGCGGTCTGACATGATGTCTCCTCTCTGGATGTGGTGTGTGGGCCATCAGCAAAGCAGGTGGTGAGAAGCTGCATCGCTTCTCTACCTCCTTATCCTGTCCTCTCCAGCCCGCGTCCCCTGGCGGTCCAGCCCCAGACTCCGACCCCCAGTCGTCCCGAGGCACCCAGCCTCCACAACAAGCCCTCCCCCGAATCCCTCTTTTCTAGCCGTGGTCGTCTAATCAAACCCAAGGGACCCTTGGGTACACCTGGGTTTCAAGTCAAACCTCTTCAGAAAGGTATGGAGACTCGTCCTTCACTTCCTTACAGCCCTGATCATTTTTAGCCTAAAGGTAGCTCTCTGCCGCATCGATACCAGCGGTGGTAAGTGTTGGAGTGTCTGGTGCCGATGCCGAAGATCTCGTGTTGAATGGGCGGTGGGTACACAAGTTGTAGGGAAGCGTCGGAAGTAGTGGTGCAAAAATAAACGATTATTCAATTAATCGCGATACCGTCATGGACGATAATTCATCGATTCACAAATGTCAAAAATCAATTATATAATATATATTTTTTACATAACATCTCCGGAGCTAAACTAATCTGCGACTGCGCTGCCGTGCTGTACTGGACCGTATACGGTGACGCACGCAGCGCACGCTCGAGTCACCAACGCAGAGAGAAAGAGAAAAATATGACGGAAAGGGAACATTTTGGATTGTATGAGGTTGAGGGGACACGGGAACTCGATAAAACTCACCATCAACCGTCTATGAAATATGGCCGAGATGGGACGATGTAGCGTGTCTCCAACTCTCCAAAGTGCGTAACATGGCCCGGAATCTGTCGTACTCCACGACCGAATATGAACGTAAATCCTTCGCAATAAAAGTGCAGATGGACTTTGTAATTCTAGTTGTCTTTTCTAAGTGCATGGGCAGCTTTGTAAGTGTTCGGGATGTCTTTTCTGCCAACTCTGTATGCCAGCGACGGCAGCGAGCAATATGGTCTCTCATGTTGGTCCTGTTCCCACTGTTTTTTGTTATTTTTTTTCCTTAACACAATCATTCCCGGGATTCCTTCAAAATAGGAGCTCTGGGGTGCCGGGGAAGACATGGCCGCTTTTACTCTGAAACAATCCGGGAAAAAAACAGAGAAATATTTTGCTATCTTACCCTGGTCTCGTTTCTATTATATCGCTAAATAGTCCAAAGCGTTCATATTTTGAACGAGAGGCGGATGAGAAGTCAGAAATGAAGCGCTTAGTATATCCATCAGATCAAAACCACAGAGAGCGCCTTGGATTAGGATTGACGAGGCATTCTTTCTGCAGCACTAACAGCTAAGTGAACGGTACGCTAATATGAACGAAGAGCGAAGCATACGGTAGCCTTAGAGTTCCACTCAAAAATAAAAAAAGGAAAAATATTATTCTCTTGCCTGATATCATTGAAGATGCACTAGGACGTGTACACACGTCATTGCAACCCGTCGGTTGGATTCCCTAGGACGTGTGGACACGTCGGATGGACAGAACCTGTTAATGACACTTCAGTAACTGAAAATTAAACCCCTGAATAAGGTAAACAAAGTAAAGGCACTTTTTTTTGTCCTAACAAAAAACAAACACAATTCAGAGTGCTGACCTCAACTGAAATCCTGCCCATGTATTTCTTTATTTGTTAATATTGACATCTTATGTCATTAATATATATATGCTGGTACAGAATTCATTTTTTTTTAAAGAAGGCTGCTTAATATTTAAGAGTTTGATGGGAAGGAGCTGCCCTGAGTGTTTGTTTATTGCTGTTCTGTATTTGACCACGGACCCCCATCTGAAAATATGATGTTCCAGGGACCCCCCCAGAAGCAAAGATTTGAGTTAAAAACGTTCACTGTGAAAGAATATAATATTCATAGATCATTAGAAAGCACATTGTTTATTAGTCACACAGTGACTGACGGTGATAAACAGTGAGTGATTAATTAATTAATTCAATCATAGCATAGCCCAATTAATCTGGATTAATCGAATCATAACCCTCTGAGTTGATATGTAATCGCATCGCCAGATACATGGCGATTTTCACCCCTAGTCGGAAGCCGATCAAGCAAGCTAGCTTGGCTTTCGACCGCCAAATAGCATGTTGTTGGAAAAATACATCAAATCGTACAGTAGGTAATCTTCAGCAGCATAGTATTTGGTGTGTCTCAGGTGCGGTCAGCACACACCTTCCAACCGACTGATCTCCCGACTTCATTCCACTGCCAGTCCAGTCTGACGATCACTAGAAACACCGAATACACTGGTGTGTTCATTATGTGCTCTGTGTTTTCAGTGTGATCTTAGATCCCTCGCATGAGCTGACAATACAATGATAGGATTCAGGTTGAATACCGGCAAAGGTAAAATCACGTTTTATGTTTTTTGCTAACCCTCTCTCCTCTATTCTGCGCTCTCCTCCAGGTCTTCGCAAGGTCAGACCTCCAGACTGTACTGTGTGTCACTCTCGGTATATGAAGGTCCAATCTCTCAGGGGCTTTGTGTGTGTAAGTGAGGCCTGCTTTAACTTCACATTACATCAAATAGTGCTGGTGCCACTGGGGACTGTGATGGTATGGAAGTTGTATTACCGTGGTGACAAAGCAATGTGGCGGCTTGGCGATTTTAAAATGATCCACGGTGCGAGAGCGGGGTCAGTTAGCTGGATGTCCCTTGTCATCTGTCATATTTTGGCAGATCAAACGTGCCAGAAAATGTAATCTGGCACAATAATAATAATCATAAAGCTTTATTTATATAGCAGCTTTCAAAACAGCGTTACAAAGTGCTTTACAAAAACTAAAGTAAACAGCACATAAAACAGGTAAATTAAAACAGCAAAATGTAATTCAGATACAAACAAACAATTCACGTACAAAATAGTAAGAAGCTAAAGCAGAAACAACAATAGATCAGGAGAAAGTTGTGCTTGGGTGTCGGGTGTTTTTAGGCTATTCCACTATGATGCGCATCCGCTTTCCATCTTGGATGCTAAAGCATCGCATCAATGCTAGCGAGCAAAAATGAGGTCCACCCTTGCTCTAGAAAATGCTAATGTTCCAATCGTGCTCACTGGATAATCAGAAAAGACCTCCGAACATTGCCGATCTGTTCAACACCACGGACATAGCGCATTCATTTCTGAGAAAAAAGCTTGCAAAGGCGCGGCCTAAAACAGAAGCTAGTGTGGTTGGGTCAACACAAACGGTGCGGGCGGGGCCCTGGCAACCGTGAATAGCAACCAGAGTGGTTCCAAAAATGAAACGCAGCAAGGCAATATTATGATGATATCAAACGTCTTAAGGGACAGGTCGAAATTTAAATAGGGGTACCCCTGGAGGAAATGTATGTGTCCTGATATAAAATACCATCATACCATCACCCTCCCCAGGTGATTAAACAAAAAGGAATCACCCTCCCCTATTAATTAATATCACATTTACTAACTAATTATTCCTAACTTTAATCTGCTAGCGTTTTTAATATGTGAGAAAATAAAGTGACCACTGTCCACTGTGAGGTTTGAACTCACGGCCAAAGCGGACAATGGTCTCGTAGTCTAACGCCTAACACGGCAAACTATGGAAGCTATTGAAAAGTGGGGGTTGTAGTGTGTACTTACACACTTGGATAGGCCAAGCACAATGATTGACAGGGGGAACAATGAAAACCAGTCCTGTTGGGAAGAACCAAGTGAAAGCAACAGAGGGGTATCGTTGACCAAAGTTGTACTTTAGTTCAGAAAAGCTGTAGTATTAGATATATATATAAAACCCGGACTATTTTATTATCAAAATCACCCTCCCTTGGACTCGAAATAAAATTAGCTCACCCTCCCTCTGACTAAAATTAAAAAGACATGGCCCTCCCCTATTTTCCTCCAGGGCCCCCTTTTCTAAATTTCGACTGGTCCCTAAGACGAGCCTGCTCGTCATCTGTCCCCAGCGTCATTCATTTATAGGACAGTTATACTCGTCATACGGATCCAATGTGTTAACCATTGGAAAAAGATGAGGGCAAATATTGAAAATCTTTCTTGGAATCTAGTCTGTTGTTGTAGGCCACCCAGGGTAAGTTCCAATATGTTTGAAAAGAAATGGAAATTCACTAATAAACAAGACCATGCCTTCAAACAAACCTTCAAGTTGTTTATTTGAATAGTATGATTATTTGGTGACAGCCATATCCAATGACTGGAACATGTGTAAGCACAGAGGAGAGAGAACAGAACAAAAGCAGATCATTGTGTGGTCATTACTCATTTCAGTACGTGTCATTTACGAAAGTTAATTTAACTCAAATATAAATACTTGCTGTGCGATTTGACCAAAGCCATTTGCGCCAACATACCAGCCTGTGCATAAAACCGGGCCTGAAAACAATTCTAGGGGAAACGGTACACATGCACACACACACACTCACTCATCATTCTTGTCATCTCCTCCACAGCTGTGCAGTATCGAGATCATCCGGTGTCTGAAGGACGCGAGGTTTAAAGGACATTTTAAGAAGAAACACAGAGCGCCCAGGTCAACTTCCCCTAGAACAGCCCTACAGACATCCAAGGTACTTAGGAAGTGAAGTCTATCTGTGGGTTATTAACCCCCTTTAGACCTGAGGACGATTCTACAAATGCCTTCTAAACCCTGACAGTTTTCTGAAAAACCTATGTTTCTATGTCAGTGGTTCTCAAACTATTTCATGTCAAGGACCCCTAGAATTATATGTAGGCTATTTGGCCGCCGACCCCAGCTCAAAATATGTAGTTCCAGGGACCCCCCCGGAAACAAAGATTTTAGTTAAAAACGTTTGCTCTGAAAGAATATACACGTATATTCAAAGATTTTTGCCACATTTTCACGATTTAAAAAAAAATAGCAGACCTACAAGTTCATAGCACGGCACTCTGTGCCCCGCTATGAGCTTGTAGATCTGCTATTTTTCAACAGCTAAAGCATAACATAATGCTTAATACACCAAAAGGGGTTCCCGCCCAGACTGGGTTAACAAGAGCTTGTGTGACTAAAGGATAACATTGGATCCATTGGAACACAGGTTTTTTTTCTCCATTTTCCTGACTAGCAGTAACAGTAACAGTTTTGGCCATGCAAGGCTTCTCCCCAACATTGACGATATTCTCAGATTAAAAATCATGTACCTGTTTGTGTGTTTCTGTTTCAGACACGCGTGCCGAGCCTCCTGCCACCTCCTCTTCATCACCTCCCGCCCATGTCCCCTGCACGTCGTTATCCCTCCCGTGTCACTCCTCCCATGCCGCACCTCTCTCCCGTGTCCCCTCTGCGCCAACAACACCTCCCTCCTCCTGTGTCCTCGTCTCCTCTCAGCTCCTCCTCCGCCAGCTCTACCTCCGCCAGCTCCCCCGCCGGGCTCCGCCAACACCTCCCTCCTCCTCCTGTGTCGTCTTCTCCTCTCAGCTCCGCCAGCTCCACCTCCTCCAGCCCCCCTGCCGCGCTCCACCCCTCTCCGTCTCCTCCTCCTCAGCAACTTGTCATCCTGGTCGAAGACTTCTTCTACGGCACCGACGAAGGCCAAAGCTCAACACCAAAGGTCACGCAGTCAGATGGGACCAGGAAAACGGCAGGTCCCTACACGTGTGATCACTGTCAGGCCTCGCTACAAGACAACACCAGGTAACACTGTAGTAGTAACCGTACACAGCACTACACAACATCGACATTTTATTTGTCACTGCTCCTACAGGTACAAGTAAATGCAATTTTGTGTGGTCCACATAGATAAGTATCAATATGAAGAGGCCTTCAGCAGTCTGATTAAATTGAGAGAAGACGGCGGTAAAATAATTGTCTTCTCTTAAAGGAGAATTCCATGCTAGAAGGCTTTCTTACCTTTCTCTGTAGTCCTTATTGGCTATTTCCCCTACCATAAGCGAATTAGCACAACACCCCATAGCCCCATTCAATTCCCATTCAATTCAGTGCAATTCATTAAGGGCTTATGGTAGGGGAAATAGCCAATAAGGAGCTTTTGCACAAAATAACACCTGGACCACTTTGGTGGGGACGTAACAACTACAAAGAAAGGTAAGAAAGCCTTTTAGTATGGAATTCTCCTTTAACTACAAAAATGTAATTACGGTACACAGCAATTATTATTGTGATCATGTACTCTTCATGTGACCACCGCGCTCTGACTGTAGGTGCGTTACCCGTTCAAAACACAAATAAATAACGGTAGTAGGTCGCACACACCAAGACTGCAGTTCAAAACATTTATTTCATTTTTGAACAGGGACAAAAAATGAAATAAAATTTTTGAACTGCAGTCTTGGTTTGTGCGACCCAATACCATGAGTAGAAATGCACCTGCCTAAACTGTATTTCCGTTAGACGGTTAGAGGGTCACACAGAAAGTGTAAAATCCATAACTCGTCCAAAACCATTGTGCATTTACTAGCTTTAGAATGTCCACACAGTCGGAAAGCACATCTTTCACTACAGTGTCAAGTGTGCTCTGAACTTTCACAATTTCTACATCCTGCATGCTCTGCTTCGAGGATTATTAGAAAGTTCACTTCTGAATGTGCCCTGTCTGTCTGTCTGTCTGTCTGTCTGTCTGTCTGTCTGTCTGTCTGTCTGTCTGTCTGTCTGTCTGTCTGTCTGTCTGTCTGTCTGTCTGTCTGTCTGTCTGTGTCTCTCTCTGCCCCAGCTTCATGTCCCACACGCAGCAGCACATAGAGGAAATGTACGGAGTGAATCACTGTCCTCACTGCTACAGAAACTTCCAAAATCCATTCAGACTGGAGCACCACCTAGAAGTTCACAGCGCCAACAACACGGCATGTATGTACAAAACACTCCACTCGTATCTTTTATTCTTTTACTTTTACTACTTAACAATACTTGTCAAATTTGTTTTGCATGCGGCCTGTGGGTCCTATGTTGTTAACCATTGCCCCTGAAGCTATATGGTTTCACTGAAAAATGTGCATGAACTAGTGCAGTTCTTGCACTAGGTTCTCAACCTTTTAAGGCCAAGACCCCCCAAAATAATCATCACCCCACACACACACACACACACACACACACACACACACACACACACACACACACACACACACACACACACACACACATCCCGATAAGCCCTTGGAATTGTTGAGGCATTACAGTTAGTATGACTCAGTTCCACAGATATATATTGTGAAAATAGCCCATTTACAAGCTCACAACAACCCCCCCCTGGGGGTCCCAACCCTCAGGTTGAGAACCCCTGAACTATTGATTGATAAATGTTTGTCCCTTCTCTCTCTCCGTCCACCCGCAGCCACATGTAAGATCTGTGAGCTGTCCTATGCAAATGAAGCGGCTCTCCTTCACCACATGAAGTGCACACACAAACCTGGAGAGATGCCTTATATCTGTCAGGTACATGTGTTTTAATTTTATACAATTTTGTTTAACCCTATTTTGTACTTATTTGTGCGTGCGTGCGTGCGTGCGTGCGCGCGCGTGTGTGTGCGTGTGTGTGTTATTGCCTACCCACAGGATGTTTGCGTGTACGCTGTAAATGTGATACCTTTGTCATTTAATTTAACCCTGTGTGTGTGTGTGTGTGTGTGTGTGTGTGTGTGTGTGTGTGTGTGTGTGTGTGTGTGTGTGTGTGTGTGTGTGTGTGTGTGTGTGTGTGTGTGTGTGTGTGTGTGTGTGTGTGTGTGTGTGTGTGTGTGTGTGTGTTTGTTGGTGGGGGGTTGGTTGCGTGCCTGCATCTGCGTAGGTGTGCGAGTATCGTTCTTCGTACTACTCGTCTGTTGTGCGTCACTTCAGAGAGGCTCATGTGAACACATGCTACCTGCTGTGTGTCTACTGCCTGCGAGTGTTCATGTCCAGAGCAGCCTACCAACAACACACTACCAGACACAAGGTACGCACACACACACACACACACACACACAGCGATCTGTGAGATGTTGGAGAAAACTTGTGGGTTTGAAAATGATTAGGGCTGCACGACATTAGAAAAACATTGTTGAATATTGGGATGACGATATGACTTCAAGTTGAAGTTTGAATGAGTTTCTGCTTTTTTTTGCGGCCAACATAGAACCTAGACAATGAAAAGCCTACTGCAATGCACATACTGGGAAACATACTGTATGTGTTCATACAGACACACATCGTTTTTACTGAAAGCATTTCACCTGACTACTGAATTAGCCCTTCACTAAGTCCCTCCCCAACCCATCCTTGTCCAATAGGCACGTTAGTAGTGAAGAAAGCTTGACCTGCATAGCAACCGTTGCTAAACTATTTGGATTGGCATTGGACAATCGCTTTTTGGGGTGGGATTTAGTGATGGGCTAATTGACAATGAATATATACCACCAAAGCAGCAATACAGTTTCTCACTGCTCCCATTAACACATTGAGTGCCACCTGGTGGACAAAATGGGTGCCACGTGATCAGGGGCATTTTTGTACTATGAAGCCGTCCTGTTGTTGCCGTCTTGGATGCTAGCAGTAACAGCATCAATGCTAGCTAGCTAACGTCAGGCCAATCCTTGCTCTAGAAAACTCCCAATGTTTTTTCCGAGAAAAGAGCGTACAAAGGCCACGGCTAAATCAGAAGCTAATGGCTATGGAGCAACAGAAACAGTGCGGGCGGGGGCCTAGCAGCCGTGTCTAGGCACCGGAGCCATTCCAAAAATGAAACACAGCAAGGTTTTCTAACACCTTAAGACGAGCCTACTTGTCATGAGCGCCCCGTGTAATTAATTTATAGGACAAGTATAACTGATTAGCACCCACCAAATGTGAAATGTATTCTAATCCCAAACAAAAAACTTAATTTATACCTGGATTGTGGCAATGTACCGTATATTGCTCTTGCGATGTCCTGTATATTGTGCATGTTGATATATTGCATTCACGATACATTTTGTATATTGTGCTGCCCTATTGAAAAGTAACAACTGTGTGTGTTTGTGTGTGTGCGCGTGCGTGCGTGCGTTGTGTGTGCATATCCAGAGGAAGTATGTGTACAGCTGTAATAAGTGCCGGCTCCTCTTCCTGTTTGCCAGAGACAGAAAGCTCCACAAACAGATTTGTCATATAACTCACATCAGACCTCGCCAGCTGATTGGACTGAAACCAGGAACCAGGGTAACTACAGTGCACCACTTATATGCAACGATACTGATTTTTCAATTCCGATCTGAAAATTATTTTTTGAAATTTCCTGATACACTCCCGATATCCGATATTTTACATAGCAAAAAAATAAAATACAAAATGCGCATTGACATTATTTTTGGTAGCGTGGCATTGGTTAGATCTCAATTTAGTCAGACCATTATTAACACTATCCTAAACCCTAACCTAACCCAAGCCACGATGATTTGTAACCCGCAGCATGGGTCTGACTAACGAGTGGTCTGACTTGTGGGAAGTCCCCTTATTTTTTATTCAGCTAAGTGTAGATTTTTGTCTTACACAAACATTAAATTCCTGTTGACAATGAATGGAGAATTTACATCATAGTGTCTGAGCAAATAGACATGTTATGTCATGATGATGTACAATGATAAGAGTGCCCCTCACTTCACATGGGTGTGATTTTTTTAATTGTAGAATAGGCTTCAAATAATAGAGCAGTCATACTATTAATATTGTTTGTTGTGTAATGTTACACAAGGCTGTAATACACAGCATATCTCTAAATAGCAAATAATGTACAAATGCCTTACATTTAAATTCAAAGAGGGGATGTTTATGGTTAAGTGTTTAAAAATAAGAATAAGAAGTGTTTAACCTGTAAACCTTAAGGAAATGGCAACCTGTTAATTAATACTATGGTTTTTTATTAATTATTATTATTATTATTATTATTATTATTATTATTATTATTATTATTATTATTATTATTATTATTATTATTATTATTATGTGCAAAGGTACCTTTTTACCCCTAAAGTGATGCCTGCATATAACCTGTTAATTAAGAATACAAGACAACTCACCCCGGTGCTTGCCCGTTTTTCCTCCCGGAATTTTCCCCAGTGAGGGGGATAACTTTGTAATATGCTATTGGCTGTTTGTATTCTTTTTGGACAAATATAAAAAGATACTCCTGTGGAAAGGCTATATTATTTTACTTATATTGACCCTATAAACAATTTAGTATTATTTAGTATATGTAAGATTTTTCCCACTCAAATGGTACCTCGTCAGATAATCCCCACATAGCCTACAACAACTTCTGTGAACAGACTTCACTGTAGTAGCTTTTCATAAATTATATTTGTACTTAGGCTGTCTGCTGCCGTGAAAGTTTATAGTTAGATAAATTCAAAGTCCAGCCGTCTGCTGTCCAGCCTCTCCCACCCCTCACTGGGGAAAATTCCGGGAGGAAAACAGAAAAGGGGTGAGTTGTCTTGTTACCTTAATTAATACTATGGTCTATTAATAATAATAATAGTAATTATTATTATTGCTATGTACAGTGGTACCTTTTACCCCTAATGTGATGCCTGGAATCAGCTGCGCTATCATGTGACAAAAGCCTTGAGCCTTACCGACAACTCGTGGAGAAAAAAAATACCTCAGGACGTTTGTTATGGTGCTGGTGTTGTGTTTAATATACTTTAGTTTGCAAACTCTGTCTTTGTCTTAAGAATTGCACTAAACTTACAATCTGAATCAATATTTGAGCTTCTGACAACAATGTCATGGTTTGATAACTGAGCCAATTATATAAAGACGGATTTAACCGCGACGACGACGTGCGCTTATTCTTCATCATCATCATCATCATCGTTACAGCAGCATTTTTTTCAATGGCAATAATAAAGTTACAAAGATTGAATCACATAGCGCTAAACAGCACGTGTGTGCAGTTAATATATAGCAGAAGAATGGATTACAAGAGCAATCTCATCAACAACAATGTCAGAACGCAGCTGTGGTGTGGAGATGATCGAGGCTCCACCACACAACTGAACTGCGCATGCAGTGACTTGACTGATCCGTGCGACGACGGGTAAACTTTATACTTCTAATACTGTTAAGTCTGTAAGTGATTCCATTCTCTTGCATATTGCACCTTAGTGGGGCTTTTTTCTATAGTCTCTGTTTGCAGTCTGTACATACTGGAGGTTGGATTATCTCACTGCACTGTCTGTGCAGGACGGACTGTAGTAAACATTAAACACGTTTCCCCCTCCTGTATCGGAGCGTGTATCGGTTGCGTCAAATCCGATCTCCGATACATTAATTAAGCTGGATCGGAGGCCGATCCCGATATAATATCGAATCGGTTGCATCTCTAGAAAGCCGATTCTATGGATGCCTTCTAAATCAGTAGTTTGCACACTTTCAAGATGTTTCAAAAAAGTGTCCTCGTTTTAACTGGTTAAAGACCCCATGACACAACCACAAGTCATCTTTGATTCTACATGATTCCTGTAAAACGGTAAGCTAGGGCGGGACATATCACAGATTTGATTGCTGTTTACAGTAGCCCCAATTAGAGGATGTTATTTGTGACAGCCTGAACCTCTTGTGCTAGGGACTCGAGGGGGGGGGGGGGGGAAACTAAAAACTAAATAAATAATACAATGACAAAAATTGTTTTTGTCATTTTTGTGCAGATTTGTGCGTCACTGGACATACAGTATACACAGTATGTCCAGTGACGCACAATAAATATATGATAAACATATTTAACCCTAGAGTAGAGTTGGTTGATCAGATTCCCAAGGGCTCCACATTAAATGTCTTTGCAGAAAATATATGATTGTCATGCTCCAGATGTACAGTATGTATCACGTCAAGTGATTAATACATTTATCAACATCATCTGTTATTATTAAATGTGCTTTATAAGTAAAGTGGAATCACTGTCTGTCTGTCTCTGTTTGTGTGTTCAGGTAACAGTAAGGTCACTGTCAGCAGAGACTGTTAAAGATGACCCGGACAAATATCTGGTCCCTTCCCCTGAGGTATGCCTGTCTGTCTGTCTGTCTGTCTGTCTGTCTGTCTGTCTGTCTGTCTGTCTGTCTGTCTGTCTGTCTGTCATAATAATAATAATAATAATAATAATAATAATAATAATAATAATAATAATAATAATAAAGTGTGTTGTGTTGTGTAGCAGGTGTCACATGGTCCTGGATCTTCTCAACATCTTGACGACACAGAACCTCCAGTGATTATTCTCGATGATGATGACAGGTATGATCTCCATTCTCTTGGGATTTCTTCAAGAAGAAAATGTTATTGTCCCAACAATGCAGGTGGCCACAACGTGGTTCCACTATACTACTACATGACACTACTACATGACTTTTATTTTTTTAATTTTTTAATCAATGTAACAGAACCAGTGCAGACAGACATTTTGTTGACTTTTAAGGCCTGACCGCACCAATGCAACTAGTCGCAACTTCTTGCTACAAAACCGTTTTAAGGACAGTCCAATGCAATTCCAACTGCCATTGTGGATAATGGTTTATGCATTTATTCTTAAAAAATAGCCGAATTAGCTGATCTGCACACCAACAACGTGCCACAATGCGACACATTTTGAGCGTTTTACCTGCTTAAAAAGTATACTAGTAGGCTTCCGGTAGGATGGTGGGGGAAGGAGCTGCGTGATTAGCGAGCTCCCCAAAGTTGGTCAAAATAAGTTAAAATAACCACGGAAAAACAGATTCAAAACGAAAAGGTTATGACAAGAAATGAGTGGTGAACAACAAGGAAGCAGATAAACAAACTAAAGAAAACAACAACGACGGGAGTGAAGTGGAAGAAAACATCGACAGCATGGCGGAGGACTATACCGAAGCAATACGGGCCGGATTCGCTGGTTTCGCTGATGTCGCCAAGGAGATGAGGGCTTTTAAACTCCAAGAGATGAGTTGTGAGCAGCAAGAAAGCCGTAGGATAACTCAAAGTTATAAAGCAGATAAACGGACTAAAGAGAACAGCGACGGGGGTGAAGTGAGGGAAGGCACCGACAGCATGGCGGAGGGCTACACCGAAATAATGCGGGCAGGGCTCGCTGATATCAACAAGGAGCTAAGGGCTTTTAGAGAAGGCATACAACAGGAGCTAAAGGCTTTTAAAGAATGCATACGACAGGAACTGGCTACGTTTAAAGAGGAATTGAGGAGGGAAATGAAGGAAGAATTCACAGGTGGAGGACGGGAGCGAACGAGGCCATGATGACACTGGTGGAACAGATTGAACAGCTACAAGAAAGACAACTGAATGCCGAGGCCAGATCAAGACGTAACAACATTTGTGTATTCAATTGCCCAGAAGATAGTGAACAAGGAACCTCTGTAATTAAATATTTGGAACAGCTGTTCCACACGGAGATCGAACTACCAGCAGGAACTCAGCTCCAACTGCAGAGGGCGCACCGCGTACAGTCTCAGAAGCCAACTCACCCGTCTGTAGCACCAAGATCCATTGTGGTCAACTTTCTTCAATACGAGACGAAGGAAATGGTGTTGAGAAAAGCCTGGGAGGCGAAGATACAAGTAGGAGGCAAACAGCTCGGTTTTGACCATGATTATCCACCCGAAGTTGTGAAGAAAAGAAAAGATTATATTCCGTTCAAAAGAATGTTGAAAGCAGAAGGAATCCAGTTCCAGACGCCGTTTACGAAAATGAGGGTACAGTGGCCTGAAAGTGAGAGGATGTACAGAAGTGCGGAGGAGGTAGCCCAGGCCATGGAGGAGAGAGGTTACATGGACGGGGGACCCAGCCTCGACTCGACAGCAGGGCTCGGAGCATCAGCGGAGGATGTGGGACTCACGGAGGCAGAGAGAGGGCGACGACGTGAAGGAGGGAGTCGCCACTCGCCAGTGGGTGCCGGAGTGGAGGAGAGTGGAAAGGAATAGAGGAGAGGCGTGGAGGGCTAAGGACAATCTACGAAGGTTTAGAAGGAAATGGAACATCATTTCTGCTGTGAAAAGAGGTAGCATAGAGTTGGGTTGAATGAGGGAGGGGGATAAATAGGCGAAGAAGGGCTTTAAAAAACAAGAAAGAAATTAGTATACAAAGGGTGCCATAGATATAGCTTTTTGGTTCTTTTTTAAATAAGAAACCCCAAGTGGTTGTTTTTGTTTCATTGTTATATATTACCAACTCTGTGTAGGGAATATGTTAGGAGCTAGGGCTTCTTTAATATTTTATATTTAAATTGTACCAACTGTAAGGGTTTGCTTAATTAGGTAGGGAATGGCTAGACACTGGGGTAACTCACAGGTTGGGGTTAGTACTAGTTTGTCTAGGGAGGGGCCCCCGTACAAGACGGGTACTGTCCCCTCACCCTGGTAGGAGGGTTTAATGGTCACAGATGTTTTACATCGTGTTTGGAAGCTATGTGTTTGTTTTTTATTTTTATTTATTTTTTATTTGTCAACAAGCGGATGCAAATACTATAATATGACTAGGCAGGAAACATATATGAAGGGAACTATAAGGAATAACAATGTCTAATATGTTGGGGATAATGTCGCTGAATGTAAACAGGTTGAATTCGCCAGCTAAGAGAAAAAGGGTCGTGTCAAAATTGAAAAAAGAAAAAAAAAATCATCTAAACATAACTGAGCATGAGAAATTAAAAAAGATTTGGATACAGGAACTCATATTATAGTTCATACAAAAATGGAAAAAGAAGGCCTGGGCCATGGCTCAGTGGTCCAGGCACCTTGGCTGGTAATCCAGTCTGGCAGTGTGCCGCGGGTTCGACTCCCGATCCTGACGGCCTTTACTGCATGTCCCCCCCCCCATCTCTCTCCCCATTTCCCTCCATAAAAAATATAAAATAAAGGCGAATGCCACAAAAAAATAACATTTAAAAAATGGAAAAAGAAGAGTTATATTACTGAGCAGAATGACTAGGTATGGGTAAATGCCTAGGGATGTGTAATATGCAGGGTCTGAAACGCTGTGTCGTTTGTATTTGGTTCCTTTTTTATTTTTTCACGTCTGTTTGTAATGTGTTTTTTCCTTTTCTGTGTGTGTTTTCTTTCTTTTGTCATTGTTTAAAAATTTATAAAATTTTAAGTGATAAAGAAAAGTATACTAGTAATAGCCTATTAAACAATTAGGTGTACCTTTTTATATTGTTATTTTTATGTATTGTGTTTTTTTTTTTTACAGCAACGATGCCACTGACACGACCACCTCGCAACACACAACTAGGTACGTGCGGTATCCAGTATCCACAGTAAAATGTATACTACTAGAATTTCGCGGGCCTTCGGCCCGCTCATCCCAGAGTTGCGTTGGCCCGCGTTGCGATACAGAAGTCCACAGTGACACGCGTTGTATGCAGCTGTTTTGTGTTGCAGCGCGTTGTTGCTGCGCGCGCACGCGTGTGCGTGTAGTGTTGGTGTTGTTGTTCTTATCCATATATGCGCCTCGGTTCGTCCCGTTTGTTCCACGCCAGGTGTCGACGCGGTCGTTCGCGCAATTGTCGTGTTTGCATTATTTTAACGTATGTAATCGCGGCGCTGTCCATCCAAGTTAGAATCAGTGTGTGCGGTGTGTTGTTCTTCTTCTTCTACTTTTGTTTTCCGGCAGGCTGTACAGTGTGTGAGTGTGTGTGTGTGTGTGGCTGGCAAGCGTGTGTGTGTGTGTGTGTGTGTGTGTGTGTGTGTGGCTGGCAAGCGTGTGTGTGTGTGTGGCTGTGTGTGGCTGTGTGTGGCTGGCAAGCGTTCGTCTTGTTGTTATCCTAATGTGTGTGTGTGTAGTGTGTAACGTCCGGTGGTGCATCCGGATGTAAGATACGTAACAAAAAAAAACGTGTGGGTCACGTGGTGGGCTTTGAGCAAATGGGAGAGGGAATATAGTGTCGCCAGGTCCGCGTATTGTAAGCGAGTGGTAGTGTGTGTAAGTAGCGTGTTGAATGGCATTTTTTCTGTGCTTGTTTTCATAGACGTGGCAACAAATTTTCAACAGTAGCCAATGGGAAAAAAGGATGCAGTGTTGCCAGGTCCGCGAGTTGTAAGCGTGTTGTAGTGTGTGTGAGTAGCGTGTTGTATGGCATTTTTTCTGGGCTTGTTTGCATAGACCTGGCAACAGTTTTCCGTGGCCCGTGTGTGAGTGTGTGCGTGCGGGGGTGTCGGTGCTTGTGGTGTGTTTGTGTTTATTATTGTTATTGATATTGTTTGTGAGTGTGGAAGGCAGCCGGCTTTAGTGGCAGTGCAATGACTATTGTTCCGGGGGTGGTGTTGAGTGTCAGTGTGCTGCGCGACATGAGGAGATCGCCGTGGAGGGTAAGTCTGTGACGTCACTGTCGTGTGAGTGTAGTGTGTTGCAGTGTGTCAGTGACGTGTCAGTGTCGTATGCAGTGTGTGACTTTGGGTCCCTTTTCCTGGGTTGGGTGCACCTTTTCAATTGTATAATAGATGGATGGAACGATATGAAAGTTACATGTTACGAATAGTGTGGCAAAAATAATTGTGATTCATTATTTGTTTATTATGCTTAAACCTTTTGTTAACCACTTAAATCCCCAGTGTCCCTATTCTGGGGGGAAGGTTCACCAAATATTGGCGTTGAGCGTACTAAATCAAATCAAGTATAGAGGGTTTAAGTGGTACTGTATTAGCAGCTCAACAAAAGCTAATTTCATCCTATGTATGACGAACAATTTCACAATACATTTAAATCTCAGCGATACGATTGTCAAGTGTATATGCGTTCTCCAAGCCTACTTCAGAGAACAGCGTTCTTATGACTGGCTTGCCGCTCTGTCTCAAAGCCACTTTGAATTTAATTTACTTTGGATTTATAACACATTTCAGTATATGGGGGGGGGGGGGGGGGGACTACTATGTCACTCAGCCTTCAAAAGTCTTTGTTTTTTGTTGTTTCATGCCTTATTTAGACAGGAGAGTGCAATCAAACAGGAAACCCAGGGCGGAGAGAGGACAGACCTGCAAGATGCCTTTTACAGTACAGTAATAACCAGGTAATAACAAGGTAATTACCTAGTAATTACCTGGTAACATCCAAGTATTCTCCTGACAACTGGCGGTTTATTCTCAGTTATTTACCAGGTAATTACCTGGTAAATACCTGAGAATAAACCGCCACATGGTAACTACCTGATAATTGGTAATTACTAGGTAAATTACCCTCTAATTACTAGGTAATTACAAAGTATTTTTCTGACAACTACCAGGGAATTATAGGCATTTACTAGGTAGTTACCAGTTAATTACACTGTAAATACTTGACAATGGCCATGTAGTTACCTAGCAGGTATCTGGTATTTACTAGATATTTCACTGACGACTACCAGGTGTTTTTCCCAGTAATTATTTATTTATGTATTATCAATCAATTGGTGCAGTGATTATGAGGTGGTTAATGACTCATATTTAACTGGTAATTACCAGATATTACCCGGATAACTACCTGGCAATTGACAGGAACTTACCTGGTAATTTACCCAGTAATTAGAAAAATATTTAACCGGTAATTACCTTCTATTTACCCAGTAAGTGTGGTTTGTTTCTATTATATTCCCTGGTATTTTCTCAGTATTTACTAAATGTTTTACCTAGTAATTACTCAGTAATTAAGGTGGAACTGGACTGTAAAAGAAAGCATGGTTTGTTTCCTTTATATTACCTGGTAATTTCTCAGTATTTACCCAGTAACTACACAAATATTTACCTGGTATTTACCCAGTAATTAAGATGGAACTAGACTGTAAAAGAAAGCGTGGTTCTTTGCCATGATATTACTTGGTAATTACTCAGTATTTATCCAGTAACTAGACAACTATTTACCTGGTATTTACCCAGTAATTAAGGTGGAACTAGACTGTAAAATAAAGTGTAGTTTGTTGCCATGATATTACTTTGTAATTACTCAGTATTTATCCAGTAACTAGACAACTATTTACCTGGTATTTACCTAGTAATTAAGGTGGAACTAGACTGTAAAATAAAGTGTAGTTTGTTGCCATGATATTACTTTGTAATTACTCAGTATTTATCCAGTAACTAGACAACTATTTACCTGGTATTTACCCAGTAATGTTTGTAGTTACTGGGTAAATGCTGAGTAATTACCAGGTAAGTACCTGTCAATTGCCAGGTAGTAATTACCAGTTAAATATGAGTCATTAACCACCTCACAGTCAGTGCACCAATTGATTGATAATACGTAAATACATAATTACTGGGTAAATACCTGGTATAGTCGTCAGTGAAATATCTAGTAAATACCAGATACCTGCTATGTAACTACATGGCCATTGTCAAGTATTTACAGTGTAATTAACTGGTAACTACCTAGTAAATGCCTATAATTTCCTGGTAGTTGTCAGAACAATACTTGGTTTAATTACCTAGTAATCACAGGGTAATTCACCTAGTAATTACCGGTTTAATTATCAGGTAGTTACCATGTAATTACTTACTTACTTACTCATAATTACCTGGGAATAAACCGGTAGTTGTCAGGAAAATACTTGGATATTACCTGGTAATTACTGGTTAAATTATCATTACATTACTATGTAATTACCATATTATTATCTGGCAATTACCCAGTAAATACGTCTTACTACCTGGTAATTACTAGATAATTACCTTGTTATTACTGTACTGTAAAAGAAAGGGTTACCAAAGTTACATGTTACGGTTAGTGTGGCAAAAATAATTGTGATTAATTATTTGTTTATTATGCTTAAACCTTTTGTTAACCACTTAAATCCCCAGTGTCCCTATTCTGGGGGGAAGATTCACCAAAAATTGGCGTTGAGCGTACTAAATCAAATCAAGTATAGAGAGTTTAAGTGGTACTGTATTAGCAGCTCAACAAAAGCTAATTTCATTCCAGTGTATGACGAAGGACAATTTCACAATACATTTAAATCTCAGCGATACGATTGTCAAGTGTATATGCGTTCTCCAAGCCTACCTCAGAGAACAGCGTTCTTATGACTGGCTTGCCACTCTGTCTCAAAGCCACTTTGAATTTAATTTACTTTGGATTTATAATGCATTTCATTATATGGGGGGGGGGGGGACGACGACACTACTATGTCACTCAGCCTTCAAGAGTCTTTGTTTTTTGTCGTTTCATGCCTTATTTAGAGCCAATCAGGAGAGTGCAATCAAACAGGAGAGTGCAATCAAACAGGAAACCCAGGGCGGAGAGAGGACAGACCTGCAAGATGCCTCGGAATCCTCGGAGCCCTCACTACTCTCAACAAGCACATGGTCAGTGCATTGGCTTTATAGCCCATATGTCACTCAGCCATAAAGACACAAGGACACTTTGGTTGAGGTTTGGGCTGTGTAGTTAGTTACTCTACCTTGCCATGATGTGACTGTAAATATTGGCCAGATATCTTGCTCCACAACAGTTCCTGCATCTACCTCTTTAACCATATTTTTACGTCTTGTGTTTTCTTTTTACAGCAACGATGCCACTGACACGTCCACCTCGCAACACACAACTAGGTACGTATGTTTTGTCCAGGGACCCCCAGGGTTCCTTGGGGGGAGTGGTGGGGGACAATTAGTTAATCGCATTACCACTTTAACCATATTTTATACTTTTCCTATCACACGTTGTGTTGTGTCTGCTTTTTTCGAAAAATCGTGAAATTCTGTCTTGTCACAAATCTTGACTTCAGGGGGGCCCTGGCACAAAATATTTTGAGATGGCCAGGGGGATCCTTGACATCAAAACGTTTAATTAGCCTTTTCATAACTATTGCATGTGTTTATTATGACTGTATAAATGTGTTACTCGCTCTTTTTCTCACCCTCTCCTGTGTGTGTGTGTGTGTGTGTGTGTGTGTGTGTGTGTGTGTGTGTGTGTGTGTGTGTGTGTGTGTGTGTGTGTGTGTGTGTGTGTGTGTGTGTGTGTGTGTGTGTGTGTGTGTGTGTGTGTGTGTGCGCATTTGTACACACACAGCTGTATTGAGTGCCAGCATGCTGTGTCAAATGGTTGGAGTCATTTCGTGTCTGGAGTGAGGTGCAGTTTGTGTACATACGCCACCTACTGCTTCAGAGCCTACGCCAACCACATGATGAGGTAACAACCATGACAACACACCACCACCATCAACACCTTGTCAACTTAAAGCCTAATGTATGCACCTTGTTTAGCCTAATTTACGATTATTTTTTTCCACGAACGCTCTAAGAACCCCACCTTCATAGTACAGAGTACATCATTTGCTTCTGCAAATCATATATACTGTATCCTTTTATATTTTGTATTTTCTTTTTATAGCAACCATATGACTGAGAAGACCAGCTCAAACTACTCAACTATGTACCGGTCGTATCCACGGTAATTATTCTACCATTGTGTTTGTACATTTATTTATTTTATTTATTTTATTTATTTTATTTATTTTATTTATTTTATTTATTTTATTTATTTTATTTATTTTATTTATTTTATTTATTTTATTTATTTTATTTATTTATTTATTTATTTATTTATTTATTTATTTATTTATTTATTTATTTAACAATGCTCATTAAAATGATGATAAAACTATCCATAAAACATACACTCATACAATACAATAGTAACAATACAATACAGGATAAATATAAACATTGTACAGGGCACAGAACAACCGTAGTGAAGTTAGAGATGACACCAGTGAAGGAATAGAGCTGATAAATTACACATGATTACAGATTTGATTTATTTTTAGCCATCTCTTCAGGTTGAATTTGAAGGTCAAATAGTTGAAGGTCTTTCTTACTTCTGTAGGGAGACTGTTCCAGTGATGGGGAGGCTCTAACAGAGAAGACTGTTTTACCAAACACACGTCTGGTTGGTACTTCACAGTCCCCTCTGGTAGTTGCCCTGGTTGTTCTGGCACCACTGTCCCTTCGACCTATGAACGATGATCTTAAAAATTAGACAAGCATCTGCAAAATGTTTAAAGCTGTCCAAATTAAATAGGTTGTACTTTTGAACTATGTGGCAATGGTGGTAACGGTTAGGCTTTTGGTCGAGTGTTTTAATGTGATTCTATGGGTTTTAAAGTTGTCAGATTTGTCTGTGACCGGGTTGTGAAAAAAGCATAGCATGCATGAAGAGTTTAGCTGCATCTGTTGTTAGATATGGTCTTATGTGTCTGAAATTAGATACATTGAATTTGATTTTATTGGCTACATTTTTAACTGTCAACTGTTAAATGTCAAGTTTGAGTCTAATGTAATTCCAAGATATTTAAATTCTGATACTACCTGAATACTACTACCCTCGATAAGAATGTCAGGGTCTGTGGAGTTACGTGAGAAAAAACATACCGACAGGTTTTTGTGTGTTCAGACGCAATTGTCACAGAGACTCACCATCAGTACTACTACTACTAATAGTAACAGTTTCAGTAACAGTTCTATTGATAATATATATATATATATATATATATATATATATATACCTTTATTGAAAGGATAAGCCCCTTGACACAGATACATAGTACAATATCACAAAACAATACACCAGTATAACCATACATACAGACAGGACAGAACAAAACAAAAGCTCTCCCAAAGATAGCCGCTCCCATCCCACTGTTTCAACCCTAAATAGCAGAGTTCATATGGAGAAAATATATATATATAATAGTACAGTAGTTGTAATAATATTATTAATAGAAGTAGAAGTAACTGTTATTGATAGCAGTAGTAGTAGTGAGTGACAGTATTACTAATAGTAGTACAGTAGTAAGAGACTATTATTGATCGCAGTACTAGTAGTATCTGTATTATTAGTATTAGCTCTGTATTATTAATAGTAATATTTTAGTAGTTCTCTGTATTATTATTGCTGTATTAGTCAGTAGTACTATTTTGGTTTGTTTATTTTCAGGTTGCCAAGGAAACTCGGATGTCAGTTTTGTACATATGTGACGACAACGGGAGACATGATGGCCAATCACCTTGCAGAACACCCTGGTCACCGTGGTAACATAACACACATTTCTTTATGTATATTCTTTTTTATTTAGGCCTGGTGGGGGGATAATCATCAAGTTCAAAATTTTAACACACCCATTTGGGAATTGGTTAACACTATAAATACAAGACTTTTGACACCAAAAGCAACTCTGTATCTTGAAAATAACCGCCCACCCCTTGAAAATCTAAAAAAGGGGCATTTTCTGCCCATTCCGCCTCGTATGCATAAGTTATTCTTACTGTTTGCCTATATGCTGTTGAATAAATACTTTCAAACCTATAAATAGAATAACTATTACACCTCAAAGTAACTCTCGATCTTGAAAATAATCCCCCATTCCTTTTTAAAATGAAAAATAACACATAAAACTGTGTTTTCTGGCTGTTCGACCAGTTATGCATTCACTATTCTTACTGTCTGCTTAATACTAAAAGCCAAGTCATTTGGAATACAGGTCATCATTTTTATGTCACATTGACAAAAGAACTTTAACCTTTCAGTCTTAAGTAGCAGCTCACAGTTATTCTGTCGTTCCTGTCCCATATGCCATGCAGCCTTTCAAGTCGTTTTCATATTCCAGTGTGGTTCGGTCACTCCTCTTGCCCAGGTACGACATGATGGCATCTCCAGACTCCTGCTGTGCTGTTTTCATCCACCTCTTCCCACTGGGCAGTGTCATCTGGATTCAGAAGATAGGATTGACTTTAGGCAGAAGCGTGGTACTTTCTCTGGCAAACTGAACCTCCAACTTCATCCTCTGCCACTTTGCATTGTTGATCATCCACAAGGAACTACTCAACCTCCCCACTGTCAGTGAAGGGGCCACCTCTGGACTTCAGTGTGTCCAGAATGTCTAGTCTCTTCCTATCCTTTCTTTGAGCCATCTCTTGTTACTGGTCTGCCCCACTCTCAAATTTAGTCTTCATGAGTTTACTCCAGTTTAGTTTGACCTCCCTTTTTGCTTGGGCTGCTGCCTTGAAACCTCTGAAGGATGGAATCTGTCCAGCCCTAAACTCCTGGCTCTTCTGCAAAACGATTGAACTGCTGACTGCATTTAATGTGCATAGCTTCTTCAGTCTGTAGTCCACCTTGCCACATTGTCTCTCCATTCCAATGTTGTGCACAGGGGTTTCATCTATCTTGCATGCCTGTTCGCTGACAGGATAGTCCGTTGGGAAGGTCTCCTCATCAATGCCATAGTCCCTCCTCTGCATGGCCAGGACAGTCTGCACATGGGGCTGCATGAGATTGGTCAGCTTCTTCACTTCCTCCAAGTGTTCAGCAGCCATGTCTGACACTGTATAGGTCTTCTTTACAATACTGACAAGCTAGTAGAACTCCCTGAGCTGAGTGTGGGTAGCATCTTTCTCTATGGTTCTGCCATAGAAGGGCTCCACCAAGTGCACACCAAGGCAAGCAAACACCACAAGGACCACCTGGAGGTAGCTCCATCACTTCTCTGACGAGGCAGTCCAGGCGGTTGTCAGATGGCCAAAGCGGTAGGTTAGGACTGCTGCTGCCCTGGAGAAACACCCAAACCTGCGGTCTTTGTAGGCAAACAGCACACTATACCTGCCTTTGTTCAAAGAAGCGGAGGGATTCCTTGTAGCGGTTCCAGGGTTTGTGGGCATACACATCCATATACACATCCTCCACACTGATCGACGGCAGTATTTCGAACCCCATATACACCTGCATCTCTCCATGGATTGGCAAGATAGGCAGAGGAAATGGGTTCTCCTGACTCACATGTAGCCCTTGCACCATAAACTGGCCATTCAATGTATTAGCATTACTCTCTCCTTTCTGAACAAACCCTTTTCCCTCTCTCTCTCTCTCTCTCTCTCTCTCTCTCTCTCTCTCTCAGCGATGGCTGTCAATGTGTCAGAGGAGCAGAGAGGGAGCAACCCAGGAGGTGGATCTATCATCCCCATCCAAGTACCAGCTGGTCCTGCCTCTCCTCAACTGTCAATCAACACTCACCCCTCCCCTTCCCCCCTCCCCACCTCCCCCTCCCCCCTCCCCACCGTGGGCATATCAGCCTCTAAAGTCCTCGTCCCAAAAAAAGTAATATATTACTTCTAATAATTTTCCTTTCAAAAGTAATACTATTACTTTACTTACTCTCCGGCAACAGTTACTACCGGTAGTTACATTACTGGTTGCTTTTGCATTACACTCCGACAGCAGTTAATACACTACATTACATTACTCTGCTACGTTTCACCCCACAAATTAATAATTAATTTTGTTCATAGGCTCTGCATCAGTCACATCACTGCATCGATGCAGAATGGTCAATATTCGCATTGCAATTCATCTTAGAATCAACACTTTTCCACTCTATATTTCTAATTGGAGGAGCACTTTTTCACACGTTTTCAACCTTATAAGTGGTCTTCACTAATGCTCTTTATAACATGGCACCATTTATTTCTATTATTTATATATATATAGCACATCGATTTGCAGATATACAAGCTTATATATATATATATATATATATATATATATATATATATATATATATAGTAGTAAATCCACTAGTCGACCTTGTTGGTACTAGTTGACAAGATTTTGTAGGCCTCAAGATCAGGTAGATTATAGTTATAGTCACCAATGTACACAGTTTTTAAATGTACAAATATTTATTTCCCAAAATAATGCATAATAGGTAGTTAAACAACTAGTCGACTAGTAAACTAGGCAACTAGTGAACTAGTAAAATTAACTAAGTGAATGCCCTAATATACATATATTTATAAGCTAACATTTTTAACTCGAATGTTTGCTTCTGTGGGTCCCTGGAACAACATACTTTTGAGATACGTATATAATTCTGGGGTCTTTGGCATGAAGACATTTGAGAACCACTGACATAGCAACATACGTTTTTCAGAAAACGATTTTTTTTTTAGAATCGGCCTCAGGTCTTAATGGGTTAACTAGATGTAATATTAACCCATTCTGGGCGGGAACCCCTTTTGGTGTTTTAAGCATTATGTTATACTTTAGCTATTGAAAAATAGCAGATCTACAAGTGGTGCAAAACTTTGAATATAATCTTCCAGGGTGAACGTTTTTTTAACTCAAATCTTTGCTTCCGGGGGTCCTTAGAACAATATATTTTCAGAAGGGGGTCAGCAGCCAATTACATATAATCTTGGAGGTCCTTGACATGAAAATGTTTGAGAACGACTGACATAGAAACAGGTTTTTTTTCCGAAAACTCAGGATTTACAGAGGTCTCTCCCCTCCTCTCCTGTAGGATTCAGAGAGGAGGTCAACCAGGTCCCAACGTCCTCCTCCTCTGTTGGTGTCAGAGTTGCAGATGGTTCTGTATTCTCTGTGTAATGGAGTGCCTCAGGCGGCCCAGTACTTCCGCAGCGATCCGGCTCTCATCCGTGTCTGGACTCTGCAACACATCGAGGACACCATCAAAGACAACGCACCCGCCACCTGGCATTCAGACTACCTGGCTGAATGGGTCCTCACACAGAGAGAACAACAGGTCTCTCTCACACACACACACACACACACACACACACTTGTATTACTATACTTGTGATACTTATTTTTTGTGTGTGCCAATTTTGGCTTTACATTTGCTTTACAAAAGTTGTGATTTGTAAGCAAGAAGATGTCACTGACACTATATACATCCCTATGTTCCAGAGGTTCTATGTTCCCCACTTACCTTAGGGTTAGGTTTAGTTTTAGGGTTAGGTAAGCAGGGAACATATAACACAAGGAACAACTTGAAATGATATTGTGACTTTGGCGAGGTATCTATTAACTTCCATAATAAAATTAAAGATGAATATATCAAACTATATATAAACCGTGAAAAAATATATGTATGGAGGTACTACTTGTGTACACCTGGCACGTATCTTTCCAGCAGTTTGGGAGATTATCTCTGGACACAGAGACCCCACAGAGTAGGGGTGTAACGATATAGTAACTGCATCGAATAATCCATTTTAATTTCATGTATCGAAATATAGCGAAATGAAAACAGCAGCATTGACTTTGTATTGTATCGAATCGTTTTGCAATGCAAATAATCGGTATCGAATCATTTTGCTATGCAAATAATCGATTGTATCAATACTACATTTTTGTGTGTGGTATTTAGCATTTTTTAGAAGGAAAAAAAACGAGGGGCTTAATCATATTAATTATAATAAGTCAATGTATTTTAAATAGTTTGATTTCAAATCATTGAATCGTATCGTATCGCCATAATGAACCAATATCGTCCATGTATCGTATCGTCAACCATGTATCGTGATACGTATCGTATCACTGTTAAAATGTATCGTTACACCCCTACTACAGAGCCACGTGTGTTAAAAAATAAATAAAAGAGAGAACGTGCTGTTGATCCAGATGATGTTGTTGTTGCAGTTGTGTGTCAGCGAGGACAGCCTGATGCGAGCGGCCACCAAGTACCTGAAGCCGTCCAGCTGTGCGCTGCGGGAGGCCTACTGCTGGGCCGTGAACTTCATGGTGAGCCACAGCCTCAGTCTGCAGCCTCTCGCCACCACCACGGACAGCCAGATGCCAAACAGACCACTTCCCAAAAACCTGAGCGAGAACGCCAAGACCTTCACACTCTTCCTCCAACAGCAGGTAAGAAACATACAGACGGGCGGATTGACTGTTGGGGACCAGTGTTGTTTTCGTCGATTAAAACTAAGACGAAAAATGTTCGTCGACTACCTTTTTTCACCTATGAAAACTAAGTTGACTAAAACTAACACTAAATATACTGACAATTTCGTCAGTGCTGCGACGCGTTGTGAGCTTGTAGATCGGCTATTTTCAGCAAGTGTAAAAACAGTCATTACGACGGCATCAAGGCACCGCCAAAATACATTTTAGTCGACTCTAATCTTATATTTAGTCGACTAAAACTAGACTAACACTAAAACATTCCAGGTGACTAAAATGGGACTGCACACATTAGTCCGACATCCCGTTACTCTGACTATGTGGCCGGTTAAGACTCACCCCGTGGCTTCCGTGTGCGGTTAGGGTCTGGGATAGGGTTAGTAATGGGTTGGACTAATGAGCGGTCGGAACAATGACACGTTACCGCCTAGTTTCCACTACACATGGATTACATTTCTCAGTCGCCATGACTGATTCAAACATTTCTTAATTCTTTCTCTAAAGGTTGACTTAATACATATATTTTTGTGCCACTGTCGCACACCGAAAATAGCCAGTCTCCAACTCGCAATGCGCCATGCCAACAACGTCTTGTGAGCTTGTAGATCGCCATGTTCTGTGCACAACCTAAACCTAAAACTGAAATATTTTGTCAATCAAGCCCTACAGTAAAGGATATTAATATAAAGTTATTTTAAGATTAAAGACTATTTGAGTTGGTCAAACTGTAAATGTTCTGTTTTTTCATTGCACTATTCTGGTACTTAAGGTTCCGCCACTCTATTGGTTTGTTTTACGGTACTTCCCACTCCCAGCGGGCATTGCACTATGCGCACACTATTGCAGTCAGTCTATTATGTGAATGAATGGCAGTGGCCAGTTTGTTATTTTGCAATACGTTCAACTCAGTAAGGTTTCTTACAAAGAAGAAGGTTGTCGTTTTTGACTTATCACAAACTAGCAATAGATTACATGTTCAGAAGCATCTTCCTTAAAACACTAATGGTCTCATAAAATAAAAGATTAAACACAATCAGCCCAGGGATTATTTCAAAATAGGAGCTCGGGGTGCCGGGCAGATATGGCAGCTTTTACTCTGAAAGTGCCCCCCTTTCGTTTCGTACAAAAACCGGGAGGCATAATGTTGCTTGCTAAACAGGGCAGTGAACGGCAGCGTGCATGCGTGAAAAGCAAGGAGTACATTGCAGAAGGATAGGCCCACCCCCCCGAAAAAAGAAAAAATATCTGATTTGTTTTCTTTTGATATCAATGAAAAAGCGCTAGGACGTGTGCACACGTCCTCGCAATCCATCGGTTGGATTAGCTAGGACGTGTGGAAACGTCTTACGGTCTGAATGTGTGGTTTCTTCACTTGGTTGGTTGTCTGTAGAACAGCAGGACCGATAATTCATCAGAATAAGTAATTGTTTAGGAAACAGATTGGAACTTGGCCCAACAACACATTTCAGTCATGAGATGTTTTAGTTGCTTTACGCTGAACCCCAATTAACTGGGGTAGGAAAGTGCCAGAAATAGATCTACAGGCTCACATTGCATCGCGTTGTGAGCTTGTAGAGAGATTTGGTGCAGAAGGAAACAAGAGCAGACCAAGTGCAGTTGCAACTCAGGTCCGTTTTATTAAGTTAGAGATGATACTAATTCAATTTAGGCTCTGCCATTCTGGTCAAACAGTGTCAGTGTGCTGCTATTGTGCATGTTGGCTCACTGGATTCTCAAAGTGTCCTTGAGTGGGTTCCAAATGGTCCTGTACCTTGAAATGGTTTGACAACCACTGTACACTATATGGAAGAGAGCCTTAATTAGTGTCATCGGTAACACCTGTAAAGGAAGTCGGAAGAGGCCCGGAAGTAGGAAGACTTATTTCGAAAATTGTAGAATCGGCCTCAGGTCTTAATGGGTTTTCGTGGTCAATCCATGCAGTTGCAGACTGGCTTGCCTCCCGGTGCTGTGGGCTACGTGGACGAGCTCAGTATCTTCATCGACCTGGGCCGCCTGTCGTCCCCCTCGTCGGCGTTCAGCCTGTTCTCCTCGCAGGCGGACACTGCTCCCCTGGTGGACATCATGCTGTCGGGACTGGCGGACGGAACCTGCTTCTCTCCCATCGTCTTCTACGCCGGGGCCAGCCCCGTCCTCCCAAAGGGCTTCCCCACCAACATCACCCTGCTGCCTGCACCCGACGGATTCGCAGAGCGACGCAGGCTGGACCTCTGGCACCAAAAGGTATACTGCTAGTTCAGGATTCTTTTGTCATTTACGTTTACAATAATTAAGAAAATTAAAAAATAAATGTTCTCCTATTAACCGTTTCCGTCCGTAGGACGTCGCCACACGTCCTAGGGGTTCCAATCGACGCGTACATACGACGTCCTCAGACGTCCTAGCGCATCCTCAATGATACTGGGCGAGATAAGAATATTCTGAATCCTTTTTTTTTTTTTTGTCAGTTCGCCTTTCGGCTACCGTATGCTACACTCTAGACTCTTGTTAGCTTACCGTTGACTTAGCTGTTACCGCGGCAGAAAGAATGACTCGTCTCTCCTAATCCAGGGCGCTCTCCGTGGTTTTGAACGGATCGATATACTAGCGCTTCATTTCTGCTCCTCATCCGTCACTCCCGCAAAATATGAACGCTTTTTGGATCATATATCGTATAAATTAAAACGATAGCAATGTAAGCTAGCAATGTAAAGAGAACTTTTTTGAGCGGATTGTTCCCGGGTCGTGGGTTTCCGAGTAAAAGCGGCCATGTCTTTCCGGCACCCCAGAGCTCCTATTTTGAAGTGATTGTGTTAAAGAGACAGCGAGAGAATAGTGCAAATTTAAGTGTATAACTCTATATGTGAGGAGTGGCCGCAGCAAGCGTTGGTCGTCGTGCCACCATGTTGGTTCCCCTTTTCTGACTAGTTAGGTCTGACTAGTTCAATGATTCTCAAACATTTTAATTTCAAGGACCCCCAGTTTGGTCAATATTGGTCAGAAAAGGTATATTATGTTCACACAATGTGTGTATATTTCACATCTAGTTTTTGTCATTTAATTAGTTCATTAGTAGTTAACTATAATAATGTGTGTGTGTGTGTGTGTGTGTGTGTGTGTGTGTGTGTGTGTGTGTGTGTGTGTGTGTGTGTGTGTGTGTGTGTGTGTGTGTGTGTGTGTGTGTGTGTGTGTGTGTGTGTGTGTGTGTGTGTGTGTGTGTGCGTAGGTATGGGGCCCTCACATGTCCAATCACAGCAGAGGTGTGTTGATCATGGACACTCATCGAGGTCACCTGGATGACCACTTCCTGTCCACTCTAAGCTCCTCCCACACCGCTCCAGTGGTCATTCCTATTGGCTGTTCTTCCCGTCTGCAGCCGCTGGATGTCTGCATCACTCCTGTTGTCAGGGAATTCCTGCAGGTACCTGTCTGTCTGTCTGTCTGTCTGTCAGCGACTTCAATATATCAATATTGCAATTATTTGATCCTTGCCTCGATTACGATGAATTAATTAATTAATTAATTTTATTTGTATAGCACCTTTCCAAACATATAGTTACAAAGTGCGTTACAGACAGGTTATAAAACAGTAATCATAAAAACATCAAAGCAACAAAACATCAAAACATCAGAAACAATGAAATATGAAGAAAATAACAGGTCAATAAAACTATTAAAAACAATATTAGGAAAAACAATGGTATGGTAAATAGTAAATGGTGCATTTATATAGCGCCTTTATCCAAGGCACTTTACATAGTGCATTACATTCACCCATTCACGCACCAGCGGGTGGCGGATTTAGCCGCGGTTGCCGCGGGTGAACCGCAGTTTAGGGTGGATTAGGGTCAATTCAATATATTATAAATTAATATTGGATAAACCGCGGGTGAAATAATGCGGGAAATAAATGAATGGCATCTATCTATATGCTTATTATAGCTTTTAAAACGCACACAATCTCGGTGTGCGTGCGTTAGTAGTAGTATTTTAATTTAATCATTTTCCATGATCTGGCACAAATTAGCCGCCTATGAAGTTGGGTCCTGTTGCACAACAACAACAACACAGTGGTCTCCTACAGCCTACAGGCAGCTACGCTAAAGTTGCTAACAGGCAGCTAGTGAGTCTGAGAGAAACTTAAAACTAAGTAAAACAGAAGGGAGGAATATACGTTCGGCGTGGGACTGGGAGTGATTAAGTTCTTTACCCTGCCGCCGATGACCGCTGGATATGCTGTATGAAAATACGTCGCGAAAACGTGGACGACGTGTTACCATGGAAATGGATATATACAACCACTACATAACATTGGTGAACTGTCGAGAGAGTGGTGAGTGACATTGTTTGTACAAGTAGTATAAATAGCCGATCTACAAGCTCACAAGTTGTCACAACGCGTCGCAGCGTCGCGTTGTGAGCTTGTAGATTGGCGGCGCTTCCCTGCGCAGCGGATTGCGCGTGGTGCGGATTAATACATTGGATTAATTAATAAATTGCGGTCGGATAACGGGCGGATTATAATTATGCACACGCGGATTCGGGTGACAAAAAAGCTCATCCGCTGTTCTCTAACGCACACATTCATACACCGATTGCGGCGGAATCCATGCAAGGTACCAACCAGCACATCGGGAGCAATTTGGAGTTCAGTGTCTTGCTCAAGGACACTTCGACATGTAGACGGGAAGAGCCGGGATTCGAACCACCGACCCACGGATCATTGGGCGACCTGCTCTACCTCCTGAGCCACAGTCGCCCAATGAATGAACTTTTTTTTAAAAATATAGGCTATATATATGAAACTAGGCTATATAGCTCATCTCCAAGCTGTCACAAATATGACACACAGTGAGGCTTCATAGACAAAACGTGCGTAGTTTCGTTTTTTTTTAAACATTTTGCTTAGCTGAGCCATGAAAATAAAGGCTTTTTAACACCTTTACTGCATTATAAATCATTATAATAACTCCCTTTCAGTGCCGATGTTTACACTAGCCTTTGAAGAATCAAGGCGTCGTATTTGTACCTCCATATCATGAAAATCCTGCTGGAAATAGTCCCATCGTTTGTTACCGAGTCGAAACATATTCCCCTGGAGCTATGCTAAACAACAACCCAGAGCAATGGCGGATGGATGCCGCTATGAAACCCTGTTGACTTGCATTGAACTCAGTTTCCCAGAAGCCCTTGCAAGCCAGTGATGGGTCGATTTCCAGTTACGTCATCATAAAGCGTCGTCCTCGTCACGATGTCCGCGACAAAGCCGGTATTTCTTAAAAGTTATCAAAAAACAGAATTAAACATATAAAACAAATAGCGGGACAATGGGGAAAAAAGACGGGTTTAGCGGGTTCTGTAGCGAACCTGTTAAACTTTAACTTGGATTTTCTTTGAGTTCACCCCTTCTTTTTGCACTTGGATGATTGAAAGTACTGTAAAATGCAGGGTTACTTTGTTAATCACACTAATCAATTCAGTGGATTATATGAAAAATCACACCTGTGTGAACTGAGTGGTGGAACTATACTGTAATTGTTATACTGGACTGAACTCCTGTACTACTCGTACTGTACTCATACTCTACTGTACACAGTCAAAAATCTATTTGATCTATACGATTTATTGATCTATACGAAATTGTAATGACAGTTATAAATATACAACATTTTAAAAACCGTTATAAATATCGGTATCTATATATGTCCAGTGAATTGTACTCTGTCGATACATCATGAGTCCGTCTGTCTGTGTTGTCCAACGTGTCTCTCTCTCTCTCTCTCTCTCTCCCCTGCAGGCTCGTTGGAGTCAGCTGTTATCTTACGGAGGGGTTGAAGGTTTGACTATAGAGCAGCTGGTTGTGACTCTGTGCTGTTGGGTCAGTGAGGTGGCATCAACTCTGTCAGATCATCAAGAGATTCTACGCAGGTACCTAGTTTATATATCGTCACTGTCATGCGGGGCAGAAACCTTGTATATCCCAAACCGTTCCTTCGCTGCTCTTTCCGCATCACACTTGTATGATAAAATAGGGCATTGATGCCATTAACCCATTCTGTACGGGAACCCCTTTTGGTGTTTTAACTAATAAGCATTATGTTATACTTTAGCTATTGAATAGCAGACCTACAAGCTCGTAGCGCGCCACTCGGCGGTTAAATCGTGAAAATGTGGCACAAATCTTTGAATATATATTCTTTCAGAAGACTTTTTTTTTTTATTTCGACGTCAGGCCTAAATGGGTCAGGCCTAAAAAAGACCTGAGGCCGATTCTACAAATGCCTTCGAAATCAGTAGTTCTCTTTTTCGGACCCCCGAAATGATATTTGGCCGTAAGATAAGATTTGTGTTAAAACAACTTCTACATTATTGAAAATCACTTTCAAGATTTTTCTGAAAATGCTCAAAAATAGCAGATGTGAGCTTGTAGATCTGCTATTTGTGAGAACCACTGTTCTAAATCCTAAAAAATTTCAGAAAAACCCTATGTTGCTATACATATTATAGCTAAAATCTAAAATGATGCTTCCACAGTGTATGAAAATATGGGGATACAATGTTTCAGCAATGTTATAAGCGTACAGTATTTACTTTGTGGTGTGTGTGTGTGTGTGTGTGTGTGTGTGTGCGTGTGCGTGTGCGTGCGTGCGTGCGCGCGCGCGCGTGCATTTTGCAAAATATCTCAAATCTTTAAGCCAGATTTAGAATCTTCAAGTATGAATAGCATAATAAATATATCGGTTCAAAGCATAACCTATTTTTCCAAAGTGCTGAGAAAGTGTGACATTCCTTAGATATTTCATTAACTCTCATTTCCATGATGACCCACTTCATTCATCAGGTCATTCGCTATGGTGTTGGCTACGCCCGGAAAGATGGAGCTAGAGGGAGCAAATGAGATGATCCAAACTCTAACCCAAGCTCTGATTGACTGACCCGCAAGAGGCCCTGGGACGAGACAATGTGACAGACAGACGGACAACAGAAAAGCTGAGAAAAAGACAATGTAGGAGAGAGACAGACACTATGACAGCTGACGGCTGTTTTTGACTACAAAGGGTAACCCAGATCGTTCCAGAACACATGGCGTTCTGTGACGTTTTAGTTTTTTGGGGTTTTTGTTTGCGTTTCCATTATAAACAGAACCGACTTATGGATGTTTGAAAATCCTCTTTTCAACTGCTTTACACAGTGATTATATTTTCAATCCCATAGCTGGAGCGGTGGGGCGTTGCCATAGCAACCGGACCAATGTTAAAAGCCGCCGTGGGACTCAACCATTATATAGATGGAGTATACATTGGGGTCTGTATATATAAACGGACCTGGGATATGATGTCCCCTAGTGTCGTGGTCCGTATATACGGACATGGGAAAGAAAGAATTTAAAAAAGGAAATCTGTCTATAAGCTTCAACACTTTGATGATCTGCTATGTTTGCAGTTTTTTTAGTCATTGTACAACTTATAAGTTGTGTTAGAGTTGAGTTAGGACCCAAATTAGGTTCTGAGAACCTTATCTGATACTAAGCCCACAAAGACTACTGTCTTTGTGGCTTAGTTTCAGATAGGTATACTAGCTTCAGTCATACTAAATGTAGCCTGGCCAGGCCACCGTGATTCTTGGTATAGAGGGGCGGGTGCCGCCAGGATCACGGCGTTGGATCATATTGGTTCACCGATCTGAGTGCCCGCCCTCGCCCCCTGCTCTCCTCCGCCCCTCCCCTCCCTAGTAGAAAACAGCAGACAACACTGACGTCACCAAATTAGGAGCGACGCCCCCTCTGCACTGTAGTTCACTCCCACTCCTAGACCAGGAAATGTGTCTCGTTTCCCCAGGCTTTTCTTTTTGAGACGAATGCGAACAAAAATAAAGGCCTGCGTGCCGAGGCTATACTAAATATAGAAGAGAATCTCCACAGACACGTTGCGATGATTGCTGCTGTTGAACAGAACCGAGTCACTTCTTAACCCATTCAAGACGGGAACCCCTTTTGGTGTTTTATCAGATTCTAAAAAATGTCTTCTACATCCTGACAGTTTTCTGAAAAAGCTATGTTTCTATGTCAGTTAAGCATAACGTAATGCTAACACCAAAAGGGGTTCCCGCCCAAAATGGGTTAAAACCCATCACAAATAAAGGGAAGGTTTTCTGTGCAAATTTTAAATATGCTTTGCATGAGTCCTTGCGGTGCACCCAAACATTTCACCAACACACACACACACACACAACAATCGATGTTGGTATATCATTGTGTATGAATATTGATGTTTTATCTCATAAATGATAACTATATTTGTTTATAATATAAGAGCTTTCTATGAAGCCCCTGATGTTCATGGGTCTCTTTGCTGGTTATACTAACAGAGCTGATGACATGCTGTGTGGGGGTTGGGATGGTGGACCCTGCCCAGTGCAACCACAGTCTGATATTGTCACTGGGAGCTGTCCAGTGTTCCATCTATGGTTTGTAAATGTGTTGTTTCATAATGCATATAATTAAACATGCTGCTATACTCCAGCATTGAGTTTTCCTCTTTGTTGTGGTGGTCATTTTAGCTTTTAGTTTTGCAGTGTGACTAGACAGACGGTATCTGAAATCTGGTTGGTTTTGGTAGTTCGTAAATGTATTGTTCTACTGAGTAGTTTGTAGTGAATTGTTCTACTGAGTAGAACAATTCACTACAAACTATGAAAACCAACCAGATTTCAGATTTTGCCCCTAGGAGATCATTTTCGAGGGGGGGGACCCAGCTGAAATGTCAAATTATTATAGTTCAGTAACGCCGCAAACATGGTTACTAGTAAAGAACGATTAAAAGCCAGTGATCGGCTTCAATCGGACAACCCAAACCGGAAATCATGGAGTCGTGGAATCATGGACCTGGACCACCTGGAGACAAAGGGTCCTATTATGCGTGTCTTAAGTACCAGGTCTTATTACTTAACTTAAGACCTGGAGGCGTGATCAATGCCATTTGGCTATTCTGAGTGGCCAAACAGCATTGACCACGCCTCCAGGTCTTAAGTTAAGTCATAAGACCTGGTACGTAAGACACGCAAAATAGGGCCCAAAGTGCCTTAAAGTCACTTTAAGATTTAGGATTAAAGGACTTGTCCATGCATTCATGTTCAGTATGTAACGGTGCCTTTACAGGTCTCCCTAAACATAATATTATCATACGGCTGCCGTTGAATGGGTAAAACATTGAATGGTGTGGTGCCAAGATGCATTCCTGATTGTTGTGCTGTGTCATGAAACATCCAGACCTCTCTGGTATTCTGGGACAGGTTTCATTGATCGATTGAATACTTTGTTAACAGTTTGCAAACACTACAGCAAGTACAATTACACAAGCAATGGTTAATCCATTCTGGGCGGGAAACCCTTTTGGTGTTTTAAAGGTACATTCAGTGATTTCACTTAATTCAACTATCACTTATTTGTTCTTATTTTTTGGATAATCCTCCCTACTATAAAGTGTGCTGACCATATAAGGAGTTCCTCCCTGTCCCCAGTGAGCCCCCGGGGTCAAAATACCCTAGTTTCGGTTTGGGCTTTGGGTGGCAAAGCTTTCATCCAATCAGGATGAGAGGTGCCTTCCTCCAATCATGATCGAGTGTGGCTGGCATTGGTGCGCGTGCTGTTGGTCTGTTGTACTTCCCCCACTGTAGAGCGTGTGCATGTGCACATCTTGTTACCGGGTGGACCGGGTTTTTTTCCAAATCACCCAAATCACTGAATGCTCCTTTAAGCATTGTTATACTTTAGCTATTAAAAATAAGCGGTGCCGCGCTACGAGCTTGCAGGTCTGCTATTTTTGAAAAATCGTGAAAATGTGGCGCAAATCTTTGAATATATATTCTTTCAGAGTGAACGTTTTTAACTCAAATCTTTGCTTCTGGGGGGGTCCCTGGAAAACATATATATTTTCAGATGGGGGTCGGCGGCCAAATACAGATAATTCTGGGGCTCCTTGACATGAAATTGTTGAGCACCACTACACTGACATAGAAACATTTTTTTTAGAAAACTTTCAGGATTTAGAAGACATTTGTAGAATCTAGTGTCACGTCGAAATGGGTTAAAGGAGAACACACAAAAGCCTTCATTGCTTGTTTCGATGTGTTCCATTATTATTACACCGTTACAAATAAAAAGGTCTGGAGCAATGCACCAACATGGCCTCTAGATGACGCCAGCCGTCAGTTCGGCTGACTGTGCGTGCTGACGTCACGCGCCCGGAAGCATAGCCTGCGTGACGTCCCTTCTGGCTCCGTCTTTTTGGCAAATCTAGAACTTCCTGCCAGAGAGCTAGCAAATTTAAGACATCCGGTTGCTTTCAGAATAAAAGCGTGGTTAATTAAATAATTATTACATTACATTATTAGTATTGTTATTACATTACAGTTATTGTGAAGACACACATTATGTTTCTGTGTAAAAATAAGTAATTAAAAAACGTAAAAAAGTTATCTAAATGGATAAATGCCCAAGTCCATGCACTGGAGTGCCCAAGTCCATTCACTGGAGTGCATGGACTTAATAAAGTGGATGCTGGACAAAATCCCTGCTATGTTTCGACTAGTGTGACATATGCACGCGTCCGGGGAGACCTCCTCTACAACACCACACTGTCTGCTAAGCAGCAGAGGTGTAAAACAAAAATTGGCACCAGGTCACAGGTCAAAAAACATAAAAAAACTTCCCATTTCCAGACTACAGTGGACTAAAGTGGACGCTGGACAGAAATCCCTGCTATGTTTCGACTAGTGTGACATACGCACGCGTCCGGGGAGACCTCCTCTACAACACCACACTGTCCGCTAAGCAGCAGAGGTGTAAAACAAAAATTGGCACCAGGTCACAGGTCAAAAAACATAAAAAAACTTCCCATTTCCAGACTACAGTGGACTAAAGTGGACGCTGGACAGAAATCCCTGCTATGTTTCGACTAGTGTGACATACGCACGCGTCCGGGGAGACCTCCTCTACAACACCACACTGTCCGCTAAGCAGCAGAGGTGTAAAACAAAAATTGGCACCAGGTCACAGGTCAAAAAACATAAAAAAACTTCCCATTTCCAGACTACAGTGGACTAAAGTGGACGCTGGACAGAAATCCCTGCTATGTTTCGACTAGTGTGACATACGCACGCGTCCGGGGAGACCTCCTCTACAACACCACACTGTCCGCTAAGCAGCAGAGGTGTAAAACAAAAATTGGCACCAGGTCACAGGTCAAAAAACATAAAAAAACTTCCCATTTCCAGACTACAGTGGACTAAAGTGGACGCTGGACAGAAATCCCTGCTATGTTTCGACTAGTGTGACATACGCACGCGTCCGGGGAGACCTCCTCTACAACACCACACTGTCCGCTAAGCAGCAGAGGTGTAAAACAAAAATTGGCACCAGGTCACAGGTCAAAAAACATAAAAAAACTTCCCATTTCCAGACTACAGTGGACTAAAGTGGACGCTGGACAGAAATCCCTGCTATGTTTCGACTAGTGTGACATACGCACGCGTCCGGGGAGACCTCCTCTACAACACCACACTGTCCGCTAAGCAGCAGAGGTGTAAAACAAAAATTGGCACCAGGTCACAGGTCAAAAAACATAAAAAAACTTCCCATTTCCAGACTACAGTGGACTAAAGTGGACGCTGGACAGAAATCCCTGCTATGTTTCGACTAGTGTGACATACGCACGCGTCCGGGGAGACCTCCTCTACATCACCACACTGTCCGCTAAGCAGCAGAGGTGTAAAACAAAAATTGGCACCAGGTCACAGGTCAAAAAACATAAAAAACTTCCCATTTCCAGACTACAGTGGACTAAAGTGGACGCTGGACAGAAATCCCTGCTATGTTTCGACTAGTGTGACATACGCACGCGTCCGGGGAGACCTCCTCTACAACACCACACTGTCCGCTAAGCAGCAGAGGTGTAAAACAAAAATTGGCACCAGGTCACAGGTCAAAAAATATAAAAAAACTTCCCATTTCCAGACTACAGTGGACTAAAGTGGACGCTGGACAGAAATCCCTGCTATGTTTCGACTAGTGTGACATACGCACGCGTCCGGGGAGACCTCCTCTACAACACCACACTGTCCGCTAAGCAGCAGAGGTGTAAAACAAAAATTGGCACCAGGTCACAGGTCAAAAAACATAAAAAAAACTTCCCATTTCCAGACTACAGTGGACTAAAGTGGACGCTGGACAGAAATCCCTGCTATGTTTCGACTAGTGTGACATACGCACGCGTCCGGGGAGACCTCCTCTACAACACCACACCGTCCGCTAAGCAGCAGAGGTGTAAAACAAAAATTGGCACCAGGTCACAGGTCAAAAAACATAAAAAAACTTCCCATTTCCAGACTACAGTGGACTAAAGTGGACGCTGGACAGAAATCCCTGCTATGTTTCGACTAGTGTGACATACGCACGCGTCCGGGGAGACCTCCTCTACAACACCACACTGTCCGCTAAGCAGCAGAGGTGTAAAACAAAAATTGGCACCAGGTCACAGGTCAAAAAACATAAAAAAACTTCCCATTTCCAGACTACAGTGGACTAAAGTGGACGCTGGACAGAAATCCCTGCTAGTCGAAACATAGCAGGGATTTCTGTCCAGCGTCCACTTTATAAAGTCCATGCTCTCCAGTGAATAGCATTTATCCATTTAGATAACTTTTTAATTACTTATCTTTACACAGAAACATTACTTATTACTTATTTTTACACAGAAACATAATGTGTGTCCTATAGCATCGTTTAAATGCTTAATTTATAGTTTTAATGTGCAAATTAAACTTTTTTTCAATACTCTAGAGGGTACTCTTATTTTGAAGAGATCGTCCACCGGAAGTCTTATATTTGCTCACTAGATTTGCCAAAAAGACAGTGCTGTCCCTGGCTCCCATTTCCTCCGCAGCTCAGCTGATGTTTGTCAACATCAAAAGCAGATAAAACAAAAACAGCATATCTTCCATTATAAAGGTTCATATATAATATAACCATGAATGTGACTCTAGCAGTGAAGCAGTATGTCTCCAAGATGATTGAGAACAGCGGGCCTGGAATGAAGGTTCTGCTCATGGATAAAGAGACGGTGAGTGAGGACAACATGCATTTATGTTGTTAATGTCATCATGTCCTTTTTATATTTTTTGTTATTGATGTCATGTCTTTATTTAATTCATACGTCTTTATACTGTCAATGTCATGTCTTTATTTTAATAATACAAAAACCTGTCCTCAGTTCAGCTGGGTTGCTCTCATAGGTAGTTTCAGTCGAATCGTGGGTATAGTTTACTAAACTGCTTTCATCCATTCTGAACCTTTTTAATTTCGACCACAGACCCCCATTTGATACTATAATTTTTATTTTATATCCCAATTAGGCTATATTGAAAATTTCCCATTTTCCAGAGCTGTTAATTTAACAAATTCCATAATTTCCATTTGTAAGTTTTGTACGCTCTCAGAGTTACAAAGGGTCCATTTGGTTCCTGGCAGTCAGTTAGCTGGGGACCCACTACATGGGACCCCCTCAAAGAAGTAGAAGAAGTGTGTTATAAATTGAATAATACATTAATCATTGATGGCTGATAGGATAGAAGAAAGATATCATGCACTTTGAAACTCACATCTTGTTTCATGATTGATGATTCATTATTATTGTGTGTGTGTGTGTGTGTGTGTGTGTGTGTGTGTGTGTGTGTGTGTGTGTGTGTGTGTGTGTGTGTGTGTGTGTGTGTGTGTGTGTGTGTGTGTGTGTGTGTGTGTGTGTGTGTGTGTGTGTGTGTGTGTGTGTGTGTGTGTGTGTGTGTGTGTGTGTGTGTTCCACTTCCAGACCAGCATAGTGAGCATGGTCTACACTCAGTCAGAGATCTTGCAGAAGGAGGTTTATCTGTTTGAGAGGATCGACTCTCAGAACAGAGACAACATGAAGCATCTCAAAGCGCTCTGCTTCCTACGACCCACCAAGGTACTCATTTCTATTGAATCCCTTGGTTTGATTGAAATATGTATTAACAGTTTGCAGAATTACAGTACATTTCAAGCACAAACTCAATACAAAGGCTGTTAACTGTGAGTGGACGACCCAATTAAGCATTACACTTGTTTACAAGAGGGTCCACCATGTTCAATTCATCAAAACATTTAGAGACGTACAAATAGACACTTCTATATAGACAAAGAACAGAACAGGAATTCATCATAATGGAGGTAAAAAGGGAAAAGAAACATATACAGTGAGGGAAAAAAGGGGGGCGGTGGGGGGATTCAGATTTTACGGGGGCCAGTTTCGAATTGCAGCCATCCGTAGGTGCCCTTTGAGAGCGGTTTTGAAGGAGGTGTTTGTTTGTAGGAAATAATGTAGGAACCGAATCAACCATATAGAAAGGTATTTTCTACTGTAAACTATTGCACTCCCCTCTCTCATTCTATTCTATTCTTATTTATGTGTTCTCAGGAGAATGTTGAGAACTTGATCCAGGAGTTGAGAAGACCCAAATACAGTGTTTACTTCATCTGTAAGCACGCTCTCTTTCTGAAGGGCTGAAACTAAACCGTTTTTGTTTGATTCTTTATCTGTTGTGCGATCTGTTTTTGAGATTTGATTTAGATCCAGACCTCATTGGTGAAATAAATAATTGAATTGCCAATGCTCATCACTGTTATCTGAACCCAAACACACATCTTGAATGCACAAGTAGTATAAAAAAAAACACACCAGTAAATTACACGCCAGTAAAAAACACGTTTCATGGAACCAAAACTAACTTAGTATTGGCATTGTTGGTCGAATTGATAATACTATTATGATATAGTGTAATATTACGATGATATTTAGTGATATTATAATTGTAACCTAGTGATGATATAGTTATAAAAAATCGGATGATACTGATATATTGTGCGACTGTTTGATTACAGACTTCAGTAATGTCATCAGTAAAAGTGAGATCAAGACGTTGGCGGAGGCGGATGAACAGGAAGTGGTTGCAGAAGTACAGGTGAGGATACACAGGTACTCGTAACGATATGTATTGTGTTGTGTATTCTATTGACTGTTTACTTTAGATGTTGTGCTGCGTATGTTTTGTGCTGTGTGACGCATGCATGCATTGTATTAACAGTGTGCAGAGATTAAAATGCCGTTTATAGTTAAGGGACGCAATAAAACAACGACCTCTGCATCCACGGGATGCACTACTGTACTACTGTACTGTTTTTAATTCTAGTTAATTTGCTAGCTTTAGTTATAATAATCATTTCTTCTTCTGTTTTCTACATGAATATAACATTATAACCATATAAAATGAAATGGGAGTTAAATGCTGCAATTTGTAAAAATGGCAAAATATGACTCCAAACGTCGTTGAAGTGGGACTCATATAATGTCCCTGGGACTCATTTCTAAAAGACCATCCCTGCATCCCGGGACTCATTACATTGAAAACCTATTTACATCACTGAGTGTGCATTATGTTGCGTATATTGTTTTAACAGTGTTATTGCGACCGCATGTCGCATTTACTATGAAATTGTACGTTTTTGTCCGTCAGTGTATCACTCAAAATCCACCTACATGGGGAAAGCCCCCAAATATGGTGCCCAGGTCTCGTGGCATCATCAGGGATGGAGATCCCTGTTGTCATAGTAAATGCGCTTTAGGGCGAGGTCGCTAAGTTCTCGCAGTGTGACGGACAAGGATGCCAAGCGGCTAAACAAATACCTTGGCAGACCAGAAAAGTGGTCGAAAGAACCTGTTTTGTTCTGTGACATGCAAGAACAAACCATTCAAGAGCACTTTTGTACCAACAGCAATCAGGCCCATTAACTCTACCTATCTATCTATCTATCTATCTATCTATCTATCTATCTATCTATGGTCTTACTGATGTTATGTATTGTGCATGTATTATTAAGTTCTCAGTCGGTTATTGGTTATTTTAAGATGAAAGAGTATTTTAAGTGGTCAAACTGGCATGTTCAGAAGAAGCATTTTCCATGAATATGAATGGTCTCATAAATGTCATAAAACCAAAGCTTACATCCACAATCTGTGATTTCTTCAACTTGTTGTCTGTATGTAGAACTGCAGCAACATAGGTTTAGAATAATGATGATACCTAAACATACTGTAACCATAGCATTTTGTCACGGCAATTTATTTCGCTTTATTCAGTGATTGTGTTAACGGTGTGTGCATCGTGTTGTGTTGTAGGAGTTCTATGGAGACTTCATTGCAGTGAATCCTCATCTGTTCTCTCTCAACCTACAAGGAGTGACCAGGGTAATGTCACACGGCTGTACAATCACTCAAACATGGCTCTTGCTATACATTCACAAGCTGCAAATTAAGCGTTTGTATGACAACGTATAAAATGGGTTTGTTGGGAAGTTGTTTATCACGCTACCTCTAGTGTCTCTGTTCTTGACATGACGTAAAAGGGGAAGATTTGGCCAAAATAGGTGAACATTCAAAATGTCGCATCGCGATACATCGTGAGCTTGTAGCAAGACGGGCCAGAAATCATTTCTGACGGGACAATTTCGGCCCGCAGGCTGCCTGTTGCCGACCCTTGACTTAAACTGTCAATACTGACTTAAACTGTCAATACTGACTTAAACTGTCAATACTGACTTAAACTGTCAATACTGACTTATACTGACTTATACTGTCAATACTTGGTGAACTTGACCTTTCACTATGTACTTGGTTTGCTCTTTTTTTGCTCTACCCCAAACCTGAGTCTTTGCCAAAAGAATAGCCAATCTACAAGCACTTCTGCGGGGCTTATGTTCCCCTCAGAATATAGGGTTCAAGTGGTTCATGTAAAAATAAATATCCTGTCACACAAAGATTTGGCGGCTCTTGTTTGTTAACCCATTTTGGGCGGGAACCCCTTTTGGTGTTAGCATTATGTTATGCTTTAGCTATTTAAAAATAGCAGATCTACAAGCTCATAGCGCGCCACCGAGTGGCGCGCTACGAGCTTGTAGGTCTGATATTTTTGAAAAATCGACTGACATAGAAACATAGCTTTTTCAGAAAACTGTCAGGATGTAGAAGACATTTTTAGAATCTGATCTCAGGTCAAAATGGGTTTAACTGAGGACCCCCTAAGGCAGCTGTGTCCAAAGTGCGCAAGTTCATACCTGAATTGTATTATGAATGGCCCGCCCAACAGTATGGGACATTTTTACATTAAAGTGTTTTAACCTGGACATTTCCCAAAGTATAATTTGTCAGTGTTTTTTTCTTCTTTTTTTTTACCTTGCTTGCTTGGTTACATTTGGTTATGTGACATAAGGCTGAACAAAGACTGAGATACACTTTTTTGTTCACAGCACACACCTGACAAAAAGACCATTGATATTAAATATTGATGGGCATAGTTAAATAGAATCGTTTAAATCGGAAGCTAAATTATGTAGTTGGCCCTTGGGTGTTTTAATATTTTCTAATATGGCCCCCTTTGAAAAAGGTTTGTACACCCCAAGGTTTTTTTTTACTTTGAACCTGGCCTCCCTATTTTGGGCAAGTCATACTGTATTTATTTTCTTCTTTTTTTCATGTATGTTCAGGGTCGTAGCTGGGAGCCGTCCATGCTGATGAGGTCCACCCAGGGTTTGACGTCCGTACTGCTGGCCTTGAAGAAATGTCCCATGATCAGATACCAGCTGTCCTCTGACTTGACCAAGAGACTGGCTGAGAGTGTTAAGGTAGCACACACACACACACACACACACACACACACACACACACACACACACTTTGACACACTCAAATATACACATGCCAGGGGGCATTGTGGCGCAGTTGGTAACGCTGTGGCCTCACAGCAGAGTCCTGCACGGGTCCAATTTCCGAAACCCGCACCCGCCCGGCCTGTCAATCATCAGTTCCGCAACCCGCCCGTTACCCGTGATTTATATAAAACTCGAAACCAGATCTGCCCTGCCCATCAAAAATTCGACCCGTTACCCGCCCCGTAACCGTTAGCCGCTCGTATCACAGGCACCGATAGCTATCATTGACTTTATTTCTTCCAACACCGCATGTGGTGTGTGGTGGTGGTTGTGGTGGGCGGCGGCAGTGCGTTGCACACGGAACGGAAGACATGTTGTTGACTGAGGCTACTGCTGCTTATTATCACAACATAAAGTTATATCATGATTTCGACCTAAATGGCATATTGGCATAATATATCAACAAGGAGAGGGTGATAAAAAAAAAGATTAGCCTGATGAGTCGACCGTCTTGATCCAAGGCTGTTTCAAACACGGTCATCACTCATCAGGCTAATCTTTTTAACTTTATTTACACTTACAGACAGAGTGACGCATTAGGCCATTACCTGGGTTTAATAGCTTTACATCTTGTGTTGAAACACCAATGTTATAATCCCTTGGTGTTTCATCAGCGCGAGCGAACGAAAATATAGTCTACAGGCTGCAGCCTGGTGATAAAAAAATACACTCCACACGTGGAATGCTACGATAAGGAAGCAAGGATTTGGCCGTGATGTCACTGCTATGCAACAAGGAAGTAGCACAGGGAAGCAACAGCAGCAGAAACAGAACGCCATTATGAAGGAATCAGCAGTGATGTGACATCACTGACGATTCCTTGGGCATTTGACGGATTTAACTTAATTAAAAAAGGTCACCCACCTGGCACCCGTGTTTCGTTGCGTCCCACCCGTACCCGCACCCGTTAACTTAGTATATTTTCCAAACTCGGGTATCCGACCCGGTGCAGGACTCTGCCTCACAGCTAGGTCCTGGGTTCGATTCCAGCTGGGGGTGCTGTGGGCGTGTTCTCTCCTCCGCGTCATCAGTGCCCATAGTACCCTAAGTGGGGTTGGCCTTTCTGTGTGGAGTTCATGCATTGAAGTTAGCATGAGGCAGTCCAATGCTCTCCCCAGATTGGCAGAGGGAGTGTAGCGCAATTGACATTGGGTGAAAAATCGTGGGATAAAAAAAATGTAAGAAAACACACGCCACACCAATGTTGAAATGTGTGTTTCTCCCGCAGCAAATCATCACTAAGGAGTATGAGTTGTTTGACTTCAGAAAGACAGAAGTTCCTCCTCTACTGCTAATCCTCGACCGCAGCGATGACGCCATAACCCCTCTGTTGAACCAGGTAAACACGCTAAAACATGCTAATATCACCCCTCTGTTGAACCAGGTAAACATGCTAAAACATGCTAATATCACCCCTCTGTTGAACCAGGTAAACATGCTAAAACATGCTAATATCACCCCTCTGTTGAACCAGGTAAACATGCTAAAACATGCTAATATCACCCCTCTGTTGAACCAGGTAAACATGCTAAAACATGCTAATATCACCCCTCTGTTGAACCAGGTAAACATGCTAAAACATGCTAATATCACCCCTCTGTTGAACCAGGTAAACATGCTAAAACATGCTAATATCACCCCTCTGAACCGGGTCAACACGCTAAAACATGCTAATATCACCCCTCTGAACCGGGTCAACACGCTAAAACATGCTAATATCACCCCTCTGTTGGACCAGGTAAACATGCTAAAACATGCTAATATCACCCCTCTGTTGGACCAGGTAAACATGCTAAAACATGCTAATATCACCCCTCAGGTCAACACGCTAGAACATGCTAATATTGTTCCTCTGTTGAACAAGCTAAACCTGCTAAAAGAACTCATGCAGTCAATATATATATATTCTTTTTCATACAGTCCTCTAATGGATTACAAATGATGGTGCATGTATGAAAATAAGAATTTGACCCAGTTCTGCACACCAAACTTGTGATTTGACCAAATAAAAAGCATATTCTGGACATTCTGGACTGGAGTTGATAGTGTGTTTTGTCGTACTGCCCTCTAGTGGACATACCAGGCCATGGTCCATGAGCTGCTGGGTCTCAACAACAACAGAATCGACCTGTCCAGAGTCCCTGGAATCAACAAAGACCTGAAGGAGGTTGTTCTGTCTGCCGACAACGATGAGTTCTACGCCAACGTACGCAAAGTCTTTGACATGGTTCTGCTTCATGTGTTCATTCTACATGATCATGTATAGATCTATGCTCATATATTTGTGTGTGTGTGTGTGTGTGTGTGTGTGTGTGTGTGTGTGTGTGTGTGTGTGTGTGTGTGTGTGTGTGTGTGTGTGTGTGTGTGTGTGTGTGTGTGTGTGTGTGTGTGTGTGTGTGTGTGTGTGTGTGTGTGTGTGTGTGTGTGTGTGTGTGTGTGTGTGTGTGTGTGCATACGTGCGCGCGTAGAACCTCTATTTGAACTTTGGCGAGATCGGCACCAACATAAAAAACCTGATGGAAGATTTTGCAAAGAAAAAACCCAAAGGCGAGCAGAGACTGGAATCTATCTCTGATATGAAGGTAAGACAGAGCCAGACATGCAGGCAGACACACATACAGTAGACACTCCAACTGTGTTGTTTTCGTCGACTAAAACTAAGACGAAAAATGTACGTCGACTACATTTTTCCACTGACGAAAACTAAATGGAAACTAAATAAAAACTAAGCTATGATGACTAAAACTAAGACTAAATATACTGACAATTTCGTCAACAAATATAAACTAGACTAAAATGTTAGTAAGGGACTAGTGGACAAGAGATCCAGTATAAGTCATTTTACAATTGGTTGCATGCTGAAAATCACCTTTAGATTTAGTCGACTAAAATCTTATAATCTTTAGTCGACTAAAACTAGACTAACACTAAAACATTCCAGGTGACTAAAATATGACTAAAACTAAATGAAGTTTCATTCCAAAGACTTTGACTAAACGAAAATTGAATTTTGCTGCCAAAAACAACACTGATGGTAAAGAGCAACTTCATTTGAAAGATGGATCTTCTTCAGGTCAGGTAAAATAGTTTATTGTTTATTGAATGGGTCCCCATTAGCTGACGCCGGGGGCAATAAACATCCATCTCTTGCTGGGGTCCATATAAGATGCATACAAAAAAACCAAGATTAAATACATGAACATGCATAATTACAATTAATTCCATAAAATTGAATACAACATAATAAGAATAACATTCCGGTCATGTGGTCAGCTGTAACAAGTGTGTCCTTTAGAACAAGGGTTCTCAACCCGTGGGTCGCGACCCCTCGGGGGGTCGCCAAATTATTTTGAGGGGTCCCCAAATAATTTTCCAAAAATATATATATATATTATTTTTTTTTGCAACTGAATGGCTGGAAAGTGGAAATGAAGAGTATACATATAGTACATGGATACACCTTCCCTAATGATTATATCTGGTTTCAGTATTTATTTATGGTGTATTGTATCTATTATTAAGGTTATTGTAGCGGGGCGGGGGTCCCGAGACGTTGCCAAAGCATTTTCGGGGGTCCCCGGCCAGAAACGTTGAGAACCCCTGCTTTAGAGCATTTTTTTGAAAGATCGTTTATGTTGTGTTATATCAATGTGGGGTGGTAAGTTTGGTAACACGTTCCAGAATGATATTGATCGATACGTAGCTGTCTGTTTTAATGAGGTTCGTTTTTGGAACAGGGCGTGTTAAATGACCACGGCTGGCAATTCTGGTGTTATGATTACGTCCGTCACTTCATTTTAATAACTGTTTAAAAGAGTAATCTGTAAATGACCTGAAGAAGAAGATCTTTCAAATGAAGCCCATCTTTCAAATTAAGTTGCTCGTCACCATGCAGTTGGAGTGCGGGCTCTACTTTTCTAAATGCATAGACACTTTACCGATAACATCAAAAGAGTCCACAAGAACAATGATGGGGGGAAGGTGGGGGGGGGGGGGGACCAGTGTTGTTTTTGGCAGCAAATTTTAGTTTTAGTCATAGTCTCTTGAATAGTTTTCATAAATCTACAGTTGATTTAGTCGACTAAAATGTTTTTGGCGGGCCTTTATGCCGTCGTAATGACAGTTTTTACACTTGCTGAAAATAGCCGATCTACAAGCTCACTTGTGAGCTTGTAGATCGACGAACATTTTTCGTCTTAGTTTTAGTCGACGAAAACAACACTGGAGACTGGACACTGGGTCACATAATTTATCTGCGCGTCCTGTCCTGTGTGCAGGCGTTTGTAGACAACTACCCTCAGTTTAAGAAGATGTCTGGCACGGTGTCCAAACACGTCACGGTGGTCGGAGAACTGTCTCGTCTGGTGTCAGAGAGACAGCTGATGGAGGTGTCTGCGACGGAGCAGGAACTGGCCTGTCAGAATGACCACTCCAACGCACAGCAGGTACTCGCAAAGACACACACACACACACACACACACACACACACACACACACACACACACACACACACACACACAGGAGATATAGGACCACAATGGAAACCAAGTCCCCAGTACTTTTTTGTGTTGTCTTTTTAGCCCAAATGTAGGATTGTACCTCGTGCTGTTTACATTCCTGTCCAACAAAGTATTCAATCGATCAAATATATACACGCACACACGTGATAGATTGCAGTGTGGCAGACACACATGCCATATTACCCACTGCACTGCACTGACTGTGTGTGTGTGTGTGTGTGTGTGTGTGTGTGTGTGTGTGTGTGTGTGTGTGTGTGTGTGTGTGTGTGTGTGTGTGCAGAATGTGCGCCGGTTGGTGCAGAACCCTCGTGTCTCTGAGCTGGATGCGGTCAGGCTGGTGATGCTGTACGCTCTGAGATACGAACGCCACAGTAACAACATCCTCAGCTCACTGATGGACGACCTGAGCAGGAAGGGAGTTTCAGAACGCCACCGCAGAGTATGAACGGTTCTTAGTAGGGGTGCACGATTATGAAATTATGACCGATATCCGATCTCCGATTATTTGCAGGGTCACATCTGCCGATACCGATTCTGATATTATACAGAGGACCACAATGGCTTGGCCCAAAACCTGTCAATATAGTATTCAATCAATCAATAAATAGCATAATACTTTTCCAAGTGTCTGTTTTCACAACTGAATGACTACTGAATGAGAGGAGTACACAAATTAAATGTAGAATGTTTTTTTAATTTTTAGTTTTTTTTTGCTGGTGAAAACCGATTAAATAATCTGTATTATTTTGAGACCAATCCGATACCGATATGGCATTTTTATGGCCGATATGACCAATTCCGATTATGCTACCGATTAATCGTGCATTCCTAGTTCTTAGTATTGTTGTTGTTGTGTCATTGGATATATATTTACTACATACGTATACAGTACAGTATAATGAATGGTTGCGTCATGTGTTATCAGATGGTTCAGTCTGTTATTGATTACGGAGGGAAGAGAGTCAGAGGAAGTGACCTCATCACCCCGAATGATGCCGTTGCCATCACCAAGCAGTTCTTTAAAGGACTCAAGGTACACACGCACGCACACACATGCACGCACACACACACACACACACACACACACAAATACCCTCAAATAGGTGCACATATATAGGTTTAATGTTTGTCTTGTCTAGACAAACATTAAAAACGCCATTGATAATGGACAGAGTTTAATGTTTGTTTTGTCACTAACACAAACATTAAATGCCATTAACAATGAACAGAGTTTGTTTTGACTGTCACTGAGCAAATCGGCATATGCATGTTGTGTTATGATATCACGGTGATGTAAGATGAGGGTTGGTAAAGCGCCCCTCACTTCACACTGGTGTGATTTTTTATATATCATTAGACCAACGTGGTCTCTATGAATAGAAAACAAATTGCTTGTTTTCTGTGTCTGTGTGTGTGTGTGCGTGTGTGAGCAGGGAGTTGAAAACGTGTACACGCAGCACCAGCCTCTCCTCCATGACACCCTGGACCAGCTGATAAAAGGGCGACTCAAGGACAGCCAGTACCCCTACCTGGGACCCAGTACTCTGAGAGACAGGTACCATTACCCTACCTCAGCTCTCAGCAGAGAGCTGAGAGCTTGTAGATGTGGATAACTTTAGTTACCCTTTCCAGAAGGTGCCATACCATTTCCTATTCCGGGTCAGTTTCCAATTTGTTTGATTGGCTCAGCAGCACATTTGAACCGGAAACACACTATCAAATGTGCTGCTGAGCCAATGGGCTATATGCACACAGAATAACTCTTCCTACGTCCGAGCAAGGAAACTTACAGAAGGAGGAGACACCGCTGACATCATGGTACGTGACACTTTCACGGGAGGCAAATCTTGCATCGGAAGTTCCATGAATAATAATATTATTTCTGCACAAAATTTCTTGAGTCCTTTGTCATATAATCGGTTCAGGAATATAAAAGAAGACACAGGTTGTTTTCTGATCACTTTAGGTGTGCACAGTAGTACATTGTTTTATTGAGCATCTATCTAAACAGTGGTAGATGTATCTGAGGTATGGCGAGATTTGACAAATGGGACACTTTGAGACCCACTGGTGTACCAGAGTGTTTCCTGTGAGCCAACATGCACAATAACAGCACCCTGACTCTGTTTGACCAGAATGGAACAGAGCCTTCATTAGTATCATCCGGTAACACGCCGTTGTGCATATAGCCCATTGATGCTAGAGGGCTCAAGCGGATAAAATCAACTCAAAATCATACATGGAATCGTATAATTTCTGATTGTGTTTTTGCATCTGTCCGTCTGTGTCTACAGGCCTCAGGACATCATAGTGTTTGTGATTGGAGGAGCAATGTACGAAGAGGCTCTGACAGTGTATAACCTCAACAGAACCATTCCTGGAATCCGTATAGTGCTGGGAGGCACTACCGTACACAATACTAAGAGGTTAGTGTGTAGAAGTATACACACACATTATTGTTCCACAGTTTATCCCAGTGGCTAAAACACATCTGGAAGATACAGTTAGTAAGTCTGTCTGTCTGTCTGTCTTTCCTTCAGTTTTCTGGAGGAGGTTACTTTGGCATCGGGTTCAGGGAGCGAGCGGACACAAGGTGCAGGAAGATACAGACACTGAACACACACACACACACACACACACACACACACACACACACTGCTGAAGAAACATTCCACATCGCTCTGTCTCTCCATCTCCCTCTCTCGTCACCATGGTTACAGTGATAAAGTGGTTAAGGTTTGACAATGTCACGTCTCCTGACGGTGACTCAAATGTTTCTGTGATGCTGTGATGGAGAAATGATGACTTCTTGTGTGTTTATGTTTTTTTAAAAGAACTGTCTGCTCAACACCACTCTCTAAAGACTCTTTGGTATTGCTAGGAATTTATCACAATAATTTCCCCCAAAATGTTGGTGTATTTTTGAATGAACTAACAATGGTTTCTGTTTAGGGCCCATTCCTGTTTGTTGGATAGCGACTCAGAATCTGATAGAATTCAGAAATTACAGTTAAGGTGGTTGCACACCGGCCGCGTTTTTCGGAAAACCGATGGAGAAACGCAGCTAAAAATCCGAATTTGCATCCGATTCGCGCCCGGTGTGTGGAGACCTTTACCGTACATTTTATTGGTTGAGTTATATGCAGAGTGGAATAACCAGGGTTTTCAAATAGATTGTGTCTTTAAAGAACTTCACTCGGCACATAAAACATCAGAATTATAATTTCATTCTATTGTAATTGTGGCTTTGTTTGTTTTGTTTTGAGTTGCTTTCCCTTTGAGATGTCCTGCGTGTAAGACAAGCTAATGATGTTGTTGAGTCTCACCTTCTCTCAAGGAGAAAAATGACATCCGTTTTAATGAATAAACATGAATGCTGAACTGAATGTGTTACGCATCTTAATTGTTTTTTTGCACTGGCAACACAAACACACACACACACACACACACACACACACAGGTAATAAAGAAAATAATTTAGCTGTTGGCAAAATAAAAAAAAGAAATCATTGCATATGTGGTGGCAAAATATAATCTACACAAGACACTAGTAGGCTAGACTAGTAATTAGAACATTTAGGCTACTCAAGAACTAATATTTTGGTGTTTTTGTACTTTCACTCAAGTCAAAATTTCGTACAGGCCTTTGTGTATTTTATATGTGTGTTGTTTTGTTACTCAGAAAAAATCAGAATACTTCTTAGTTCCACCACTTACAACTGCTCTTGTGTCTGGGAGTGTTGTTGTGGCCAACCCCGTTAGTCGTCGTTAGATGGCGCTGCCGTCTCGTGTAGCTTTAGGACAGTCCATGGTTCTACCCTATGGTTCTACCATGGCTTTTAACCGAATGTGGGTTGCCGTGAGTGCGTGCGTGCGTGCGTGTGTGTGAGAGAGGGAGAGAGAGAGGGAAAGAGAGGCTCGCACAGCCTCGCAGCAGCAGCATCTGTGTGGGAGGAGAACAGAACGGAACAGAAGGATGCTGTCGGTTTACAGGACAACGGGATGAAAATCCAGCTCACTTACTGAAGCCCCGACGCTCTGAAACTGAATGGATTCCGTGTGAATTAATATCACATTAAAAGCACAGTCAGCAAGCAGCGGCGGCATGAAGAGGAGGGATTTGGCCAAGCGGGTAAGAAGAAGAACACATTTTCTATATGTTTGAATAAATCACGCAAATTCCTTCTTTTTCATAGCTTATCCGGTATAACGGCGGGCGGATTCCTGTTTTAAACCGAAGGACTGTTTGTTTTGTAGTCAACAATCACCACCACCACCGACCCTGCACCCGTCACACAACAAACACACATGCACAAGAACAGATATACAACACCACACAACAGACAAGAAACGGGCAACACCACAGACACACGATACCGACCGACTGTAGAGTCTGAGCCTCATCAGTGATGCTCAGGTTAGGCCTGATAGGTTAGTGTAACATATTGTAGGTATGCTATATAATGGTAATAGTGTTATAGAATAGTTTGTATACAGACTAGTATATAGAATATAACAGTTGATAATTTACATATACTGCTTGTTTTCTATACCAGCACCTTAAGTAGCCTGTAGCCTATATACTTTTGGTTTCAGACCCTCTAGGCCTACTGGTTTTCTATCCTACTAGGACTTCTACTGATTGATTTCTAGCCTACAATATAGTTATAGTCAGTGGTGGTTAGAAAGCTATAGAACAGACACCAAAATTATTGATGCTCCTGAATTGTATATGTATTGTTTTATGTTTACAGAAGTATTTATTTTGTAAAGCAAAATAAGTGTTTTGCAAGGTGCTGCATGTGAAGATAGAGCACCCCACTGGGGACCCACTCTTCTGCTTCAAAATGTGCTTTGTTGTTATTTGAACTTCTAAA
>NC_136796.1:41206870-41219370 GCF_951216825.1 Electrona antarctica
GTCAGTGAGCAATACTATTACCACCAATACTAACTTAAAACCTGTTGCTCCCAACCCTGTGCGTGCGTGGGTGCGTGCGTGCCTGCGTGCGTGCGTGCGTGCGTGCGTGTTTTCAGGTTAAAGATGACCGCAGGTTTCAGGAGGTGTTCAGTCTGTGTGAATATGAGCGTTCAGAGGAACTCAGGAAGACCAACAGACGAAGCAAGAAGAACCACAGCCGGTTCACACTGCTGAAAGAACCAGGAAGTGTTGTGAGTTAACATGGATTCTATACCTGCCTACCCATCCATCCATCCATCCATCCACCCACCCACCCACCCACCCATCCATCCACCCATCCATCCATCCACCCATCCACCCATCCATCCACCCATCCACCCATCCATCCACCCATCCACCCATCCATCCATCCATCCACCCATCCATCCATCCATCCATCCATCCATCCATCCATCCATCCACCCACACATCCATCCATCCATCAATCCATCCACCCACCCATCCATCCACCCACCCATCCATCCATCCACTCATCCACCCACCTACCCATCCATCCACCCATCCATCCACCCATCCATCCACCCATCCATCCATCCACCTACCCATCCACCCATCCATCCATCATCCATCCATCCATCCATCCATCTATTTTTAGAAAGGTAGATTATGTAGGATGATGATGATGATGATGATTTATTTCTGTTTCTCAGGTTCCTAACCTGGTCTTCCTGGCTGTGAGTCCAGAGGAGAAGGAATTATGGGTAAACGCACTCAATTCAGCCATTGTTAGAGCCAAGAACCATGTTCTGGACGAGGTAGGAGCACGCACACACACACACACACACACACACAAACACAAGCGCACACATGCACGCACGCACAGTTTTGCCAAAATTTGTGGACATTGCAATAACTTACAATTATTCATCCCCGGCCTAACCCCAACCCTCATGCTGTCTGTATGTCTGTCTGTCTGTCTGTCTGTCTGTCTGTCTGTCTGTCTGTCTGTCTGTAGGTGACATTAGAAGAAAACAGTGTGTTGGTTCATCCAACCAGAGACAGAGTTCGGATCCCCCAAAGCAGAAGACTTCCTACCAGAGGACACCTACTGGCTGTGGTACGCACGCACGCACGCACGCACGCATTTAAAGATGGGACTCATCACCTGATACACACCTTCACACACCCTTTAGTTATTCCCACGTGGGTCTTTACTTAGTCACAAAACTATACAATATAGAGAAGAAAAAGATTTGTGAATGAATAAGGCCCGATATCCCTCTCTCTCTCTCTCTCTCTGCAGGCATCCAGTTCCTGCAGCATGTTGACCCTCGACCTCGTCGCAGAGGAAGAGGACGGGACGGGGCGGGAGTCGCCGTGGGAGAACCGCTTCCGGGTGGACCTGGAGGAGGTGGGCCGCGGAGGCGGAGTCTGGGGGGGTTACTACGGCGACGTGGGGGTCATAGGGCGCCGGCGGGCGGGCACCGACGTGTCGAAGCTCCGCGTGACGTCCGGCAGAGAGGTCAGGGTGAAGACGAGCAGTCTGCCCCGGGGCAGCGAGAGGTCCTGGGGTCCCAAACACCCGCCGGGGTCCCCTCATCTGCACAGGACCCAGCACATGCACCAGGGACAGGTAGTAGCATTTGTTATCAGTGTTGTTGTTATTGTCATTACAGAGAGGGTCTGTTTTCAACCGTGAGAACTATCCATAGTATCCATAATAACCTCAAACCTTCCGGAACACGTGACGTTTGTTACACAACCCTGGGGTTCTGTTTTACACAACCAGAACCACCCCTGAAGGGTTACATTTCATTATTTAAGGGGCACAGTACATTATTTTAAAAAGAGGAATACAATAGTGAAAATAGACAATCTACAAACGCTCACAAACCGTCACAAAGTGACTCCTCTATTTTAGATTGTTTTAATTAAAGTTGCCAGAACTCAGGGTCAGTGCTACTACCAGCTCTTTGAGCAGGGCCCAAATTAGGTTCTGAGAACATTATCTGAAACCAAGTCGTAACACATGACACAAAATAAGATTCACTTAGTTCTTCTCGTATAGAAATAGTCATTAGATGTTCACCTCTCAGATGTGGTAGAGGAAACACTATAATGCCTAAAGCCCAGCCCACACTGCAAGAGTTTTAACATCTTTGACCATATGGAAATCTAGTTGCATGATTGCATCACACTCTAGGATAAACTTATAAGATTCTTGTCAAAAGGCTCATGGAGAGTCACTCTGACACCCAAACCGTGCAACGATTGAGCCTTTGGATGAAGTGGAATTTATCCAAATTCCGGGGTGGCTGTCAAAAGGCTCATGGAGAGTCACTGACACCCAATCAAGCCTGAGTGAGTGGCAGCTTGTGCATTGGCCATGCACAGGTGTGGGAGGCTATATAAGTAGAACTAGCTGCACTCATTCCCTGATTCATGCTCAGAACACCACAAGTAAACTGCCACACAGTGGCCAAACCAAGTCCTCTGCCTCTCCTTTATGGTCAGCCTGGCCGGTGTCCTTGCCTTGTCCCCACATTTTCAGTCACTATACCTGAACTGTTTCCTTAGAGACAATCTTTAAATTCTTGTCTCTATAATTGTAAAATGCTCACACTGCAAGATTTTGAAAACAACGGGACACTACAGGATTGTATAATGATTATCGTGCCTGGCTGAGCAATACAGGACCTCACGTGTAATCTCATCACATGTGATCACACGTGGGTAGCAGATTGTAAACGATGCAGGCGATTAAACGGTGGCAAAATCCATGGTTGTGATTATGTCTTGGAAGACACGTTGTATAGATAAGACAAGTCGTGTTCTTACCAAATGCCACTTGCCACAAGCCTCAGCTGTCCAACACGCCACAGTTCAAAGATTCAATCTTGAGTCTCCCGATTAAGATTGGATCTCCAACGAACTTCGACCAGTCGGCATGTCAAAACTCTTCTCATCCACTGAACATCTGTCTCCTTGTAGTGGTTTCTCTCTGACCACGCGTCGCTCCCAGTGTCCCACTCGGACAGTGGTGACGTGTTCAGACAAAATGCATTTCATCAAACACGTTTGGAAAATCATCGAAGCGGCCCTGAATATCTGTGAGCAAATCAGGACGCTTAAGATTGGATCTTTGACAGCATAATCTTGCCGGATAATCGCTCCCGATGAGGGTCAAACCGGGAGCCATCGGGGAGATTTTGGGGTCAGGGAGATTTGGGGCATTCCCAACCCCAAATCTCCCCAATTATCCTAGTGTGTGCTGTGCTACCCTGTTTGAGGTTGGATGAACTGTCTATACCAGTGGTTCTCAACCTTTTTTGGGCTATAATCTACCACACAAGGACCACACACGCTCATAGTGCGACACGTTGTGAGCTTGTAGGTCAGCAATGTTCGGTGCACGACACCGTCGCACAATGTTAAGCGTGTAACAGTCTATATTTAATTTTAAGCTTTTTCATACATTTAACAATATATCTACGTATATTATAATTGTTTGTTTTTTTTACATTTTAAAACATTTTTACCACGGACCACCTGTCATTTTGCCATGGACCTGTGGTTGAGAAACAGTGACGTGTATTACTATACTATGGTGTGTTGTTGTCCTCAGGGTCAGCCCAGGACTCCTCAGCCAGGGAAGAGAGCCAGTGTTCAGGGTAGAAGTCGGTGTTCCTCCATGGATGGAGTTCTTTCCTGCAGGTAAGAAATATAAAACAAAGCACTGCTACTTGTGATGCACAGGTCTTTTAATCAAAGATCAATAAACACTAGCCAAACTATTCGTTGTTTGCGGGCACCGGGCAGGGGTGTCCTGCCTGCCCAAACCCCATGATAAGCTTACAAGAACCTGCCCAACTCACGCCTTGTGAGCCGACTCGTGCATCACTATTGTCTCTGGTATGCTCCACTCGATTACTGGTTTTATATTGTACCTGTTCCTAACTCCTGGTCTGTCCCCATCTCTGACCTTACCCATCGCTGTAGATGAAGACTTAAGAATATTTTTCCAAACGCACATTTTTATGTGCGCCTTGGTCACATATAGCGTTGCCAAGCAGGGTCTTTTTTATCACAATAAAACGGCCTGGCCAATCAACAGCAGCTATCCAGCCTCTAGCTGCTGCTGATTGGCCAGGCCGTTTTGTGGCCGGGCATCAAGTCTGCCTGAGAGTTCCCAGATGGGAGCAGGAGGGGGGAACCCAGTGTACTCTCTGCTGCCCCATCTGGCGGAGTCAGGTTAGTGCCAACTGGCTCTGTGGACAGAGTTTTTAGATTTATAGTATTCATTCTGGATTGATAGGAATCAACAAAAGATGATAATTCTTGTTATCTATCTATTATCTATAACTATCTAAACACGCACCGCAATGTTTCCTCCAGACCAGTGCTGCGTTCAGCCCAGCGGCGCGGCCCCACTGAGGAGCAGGCTGGAGGTCAGCAGTCTGATGGTCAGCCTGCTGGTCAGCTACACAACCTCATCGCTCAGAAGATGCAGAGAGCTCAAGAACTGCTGGAGGAGATGAGACTACAGGTAATGAACAGTGTATGGATAGATACGCGAGTACAGAAACCTTGTATGATCTCTGTATTTCAGCTTTTCTTTCTTTTCTTTTTTCCTAAAATGAATGCCGTACTTTGTCATAAAGGGTCGTGCAATTGTGAAAATAATCAATCTACTATCAGATATTTTTGCTACTTTTGAAATATATTTTTTAAAGTCAAAGTGAAGCTTGTGACAAAAAATAACTATATTGGACCCACTGGAACACAGGTTATTTTTTCCATTCCCTAAGTTAACGGTTTTCACCCATCATCAATTTGATGGATGGATGGTTTATTCATTCTTTGATTGGTGACCACCAGAGTGTATTATTTTGAACACAATATTTACCAGACAACTCCTCTTGTGGGTGCAACAGCAGTACAGCGGGTATGAGGGCCGATGCAACAGCAGGGCTCATGTTTTCTCACATCAAACACAGGAGCTCCAGAAGGCTGAGAGAGGAAGAGGAGGGGAGCATCCCTATCCAAGAGGAGTGGACTCCCCGCGTCTCCATCACCTGCGTGCGTCCGACTCTTCTCACTCCAGGTAGAAACACACACACTGCTTCTCATCTCAATGTATCTGTGTAGTGTACATGCCATTTAGTGTCCGGGTATCACAGTCAGTAGAGCACTCGCCTTCGAAACGCAAGGTTCTGTGTTTGGCACAGACGAGACAATGAGTAGCGGGCCTTGGGTCACTACTACGTTGTGTGGTAAGGCCTCACTCACACCTAAGACAGACTTGTGTCCTGTGTGTTCTGTGTGTCATGGCCGTATCAATGCATTTCCAATGGGAGTCACACCTTGTTGCATGGGGGGGAGGGCAGAAGACAGCCATGCAACAAGGTTGTGTCATGAAACCATGTGACTCCCATTGGAAATGCATTGAGGCGGCCATAACACACAGAAGACACAGGACACAAGTGTGTCTTAGGTGTGAGTGAGGCCTAAGTACCAGTGAGATGATCGTGTAGGTGTTGTTCTCCACCTCAGCAATCCATCTAACAGTGGGTCTTAACGCATTGAAAGTAGACACAATCATTCTCGGTTAGAATACATCAATAGCGATTATAATCCGCTCCGACTGATCTGAATACCGTTAATCAGACTTGCACTTTTTTTGGTCAGTTACGTTTACACATTCCTGACATACACACGGAAGACAATACTGATATCTTCTTTATTATGACAATTGTAACGTGATGTTGAACTTAATATTCTTGAAAATGTCCTGCCTATTGGCAGCTTTATTACAGCTGATTGTCTGTCCTCAGGTCACCTGGCTCTCCTAGAAGTAGGAGCAGCGATTCTCCGCGTCCACGAGGAAAAGACTCCCCTCGACAACGAGGACGAGAATCCCCTCGCTCCAGGGCCAAGAAGAACCGCTCCAAAGGCAACGAGTCGCAGAAGTCAACGGAGTCTCCTCGAGTCCTGAAAGTCACAGCTTCGACCTGCGCCAAGAGCGCCGGCCCGCCCGGCGATCCGGAGCGACCGATGGACTCCTGTCTTCCTCCCGACCGGCTAGACGGCGACTCGCCTAAAGTGTCCAAGTCCTCCGAGTCGTGTCAGAAAGCGGCGTCTTCTCCCTGTGGGAGCAGCGACTCGGAGTCTCCTCCCCTCCTGCAGAGGAGCTTTCCGGCGTCGCAGAGTCGTAAAAACTTTCCCAGTCTCTCCAAGTCGTTCGACTTGCCCCATCCCGGGAGCCCCGCGTCTCCCATCTCCAAGACCTCCCTGAAGGATCTCCTCAGGCAGAGGAGCTTCGACTCGTCGTCCCCGCGTTCCACGCCTCTGCCTCCCTCCTCCTCCTCCTCCTCCTCCCGGCCCTGCCAGCTTTCCGAGGAGGAGGAGTCCGAGGTGGAGAGGAGGCGGGCAGAGGCGGAGCACCTCCTGGAGGAGGCGGTGATGTCGTGGCGGGAGGCGCAGGAGGTTCTCCAGGAGGTGAGGGACCTGCAGAGCCGGACGCTGCGGCGACAGCGCCGGCAGACCTACGACAAGACCATGTCGTCGTCGCCGACCACCCCGCCGCCGTCAGCAGAGACGGACATCGGCTTACCCATGGCGACCGCGGGAGGGGCGGAGGGCGAGGAGGAGGAGGAGATGGAAGAGGAGGACCCGTCCATTTTGCTAACGTCACCGGAAGACGACCAATCAGAGATGGCATGATTAGCATTTTTTTTTCCAAGGCAGATTATTTAATTTTGTTGTTACGGGTTTTACCGGTAAGTGTACAAAGTTTAGACTCATGACGGTTTTTAAGCTGACATTTTTTAAAGCTTTTTCAAACGTACGTTTTTTTCAATCTGATTTTTTTTTTTTTTAAACGTACAGTTTTTAAGTATACTTTACCCTCAGGCTGTGATGATAAAATGTAATGACTTGAGAGCATTTGTCTCAATGTAATCTTTAAAGGCTCTAAGATTTTATTCATCAGAGCGTTTACTCTAAGCCTGGAAAGTGCTGGAAATGTACAGAATTTTTAAACTTTTGCCATTTGCAAGGCAGGACTTTAATCCTCCAATGCAGGTGATTGGCTCAGCTTTAGCCAATCAGATGAGCTTCCTCAGTCTCCGGGCTGAATGTCACAGTGCACTTGAAATGTTCTCCTCTCTGAACAAGTTTTAAGGAGGATAACCTCACATCCTTATGACATGATGTCACTTTGATTCTTTATCTCTTCTTTCTTTCTTAGTGTGCTTGGTGTTGAAGAAAGGAAACTATGAGAGAAAATAGTTTTATGAGAGAGAGAGGTGACAACAATGTTTACGTTGACATGGTGATGAAGCAATGAGGCCAGAAAGCAATTTTTGAGCACAAGTTTACTTTTTTTCAGGTATAAAATGGCTGGTTATTTATTTGTACACTGTATTTCTTCTTCTTCGTGGTGTGACATTCTGTGTTATTATTGTAAATACTATTTCTCACTGCAACGTTAACTGCTGTCGGTTCGAAACCTTGTGACAAACAAACACAACATACAACTCACATGACACCAACAGGGTTGTGGGTTCTATTCCCTGTTAACCCTATGGTCCAGAGAAAAGTGTTGTGTTACGGAGAAAAGCACTAAACAAAGGCAGAGAGCTATGTTACAGAGGAAAGTTACACAGCCAGTTACTTGAGCAAAGCACTAACACAAGCCAGCATGACGTTACAGAGCAAAGCACTTAACACAGCCAGTTACATGCAGATTAAAGCACTAAAGGTAGTTGGATAGTAGCCTGGCTAATAAGCCAGACCGAATCAGCCATTGGCAAAAAGAAAATTGCCTGCCGGCGGATTACGGTCTGGAGAGGCTCAATTGTACGCCCATTTCCTACACCAGAGAACTGGTGTGGCCAATCGGGACACGGTATGCAATATGGGCGGGCTTTGGTACAGTGACGTTCAATGCTTGAGACCTTTGACTGACAGTAGCTCTGACCAATTGCGTCAAAGAGAAAATGTTTGAACCCGCCCCCCGGGAAACAAGATCCATACTCAGCATATCCAGACTCAAATACCACACGACAGTGTGATTTGAGTCTGGCTTATTAGCCAGGCTAGTTGGATAGTCCAGTAGAAAAGTTTGGTTCGGTTGGGCTCCCTGAACCGCTTTCACGGCTCACGCTGTGTGTTCCCCACCGCTGTTGCAGTGTGTAGGCCGGACTAAAGCCAGCAGCAGCACCGCTGGAAGTAGAACAGATGGTTACATTTATACCTGGATATCGCAAGCCGCGGACGCGCTGTGGCGAACCTTTGGCGGAGGAGGTGTGTGGGGGTTTCCCCTTGGTAGCGATAGGCTGTTAACGAATGGTCACGGTATAGAGACTTCAGAGGTGTTGAATCCTCCTGGAAGTTGCACCGGCTGCTCCCACTGGGTTCACTGCTGACAGAAAAGCCTGGTCCGAATGAATGAATCACGCCTTTTAGCGATCGCCGCAGTGGCAAACGTCGGTCAGTAAAGACATCTTAGGTGTGGTGACTAAGTGACCACCGTCCGAAAGTTATGAGACCGCCCGGATTGGTGTCGTTTTGTAGTTTTTGTATCACCAGACCCAAACGGACAAAGTTTGGTCGGTGGATGGTAGCATGTAACACAGCCAAAGTTATATTACAGAGCAAGGCACTAACACAAACAGCAGTTTACAGTACATGTTCCAGAGCATGTCCACCGAAAGCGTTTTTCTGAGCGACGTAGAGCGAGACGCCTCTGCTAAATGCACTCCGACATGTATTGGTGGACGCTAAGAGCGCGGAAACACGGTGCTCTGCACTAGGAAGAGGAGTGAGTGCTCCGGCTGGCAGCTCGAACAATGCTTTCTGTGGAAAGGCCTTCAAACCCGAGTTCCAGATTAAAGCAATAACACTGCCAGAGTTACGTCAAGGTTAATTAAATAAGGTTAGGAAGCGAAGACCGTACGGTGGACTCCATGTTGCTCCCTGGAAGGAAAGAAACATGCACAATTGAGACCAAGGAAGTTGAACGCGGAAGTGTTGGCTGCATATAGCCCATTGCGCATGTTTCTTTCCTTCCAGGGAGCAACATGGTCTTCGCTTCCTAACCTTAGGTTTAATTAACCTTGAGTTACGTGTAACAGAGCAAAGCACCAACACAGGCAAAGATACAGCCAGTCAGATTGTTTGTACTGTCCGTTTACACGTTCGCCTGATTCAAAGGGTTCATTGATGAGCTGAGCGACTTTAAACCAAGGTTTATAACCATAAGGTCACCAAGGGCAGGATGCACAAAATGATCTTAACAACATGAACCTTAGCATCCCGAATCATGTCATGATAGGCAAACGTTCAGATGTAGATGGGCTACTTTTGCTATTCGTCGTACGAAGATGTATATATGTTTTAAGTGGCTTCGTCAGCGTTTCCCAGCCTTAGGGGCTGAGGCTAAGTGATTAAGAAGGAAAAAAAACTTAAAATCATAATTTCTTCCTACGTTTTTTACTTGAGAAAAAGAGAAGTTGATATTCATAAATCATATGCTGTATAATATTAAGTTCCCTCCTGAGATAAAACTTGAGAGCAAATGGAAGTCCTGAAAGGAATGTCTTCTGATTTTGTGTGGGTTTGTTTCATGTTCTACACACTCCTTGATGTTGTGTGATTGTGTGTTCATGCACAGCAGGTGTGTCTTGACCTGAGATGCAGGTGTACTGTAACTGACTGCATTTGAACACAAACACAAATACATGCATGAATAAAACACAAGAGCACACATGCACGCATGCACTGACGCACGCAAGCACAGAGATCCCCTAGGTAGCCTAACTGTCTTTCTGTGCTCTTTGCACTCTACTTATGTGACTATTTACCCTGTCTTTTGTTGACTGGGGTTTATGTTTACTCTGATCTTGCACTCTTAAGTCGCTCTTGGTAAGAGCGTCTGTAAAATGCCGTAAATTGTAAATTGTGAATTGCTCATCTTGGTAAACCGACAAAACTGACCCCAGCTCAGTTTTAAGATGTGCATTTCGTCTGCTTTTTATTTTTTATTTTTTAACACAGTACTGCTAGTTTACAGTTGAATACTACAGTTCTATTGAAAGGAAGGAGCACACGTGAAAATCCAACATAACGCTTACATTTCCAGTGAGTTTTGTTTGTCGGGAGCCGCCCAGCCTCCGTAAAACCATGTGTTGCGGCCGGGGCCCCAGGGAACGCCAGGGTTCATGTTTACGTAGCGTAGATTTTCCAGCACAGAGAAAGCAAGGCACCGACAGAGGTTGAGGTTAGAAACCAGTTTTTTAACCCAGAAGAGACCTGTGTGTTTGATTCTTGTATACAAGCACTGTTTGTAACACTCTAGGATCTGTCCATTCTTACAGATAAATACCAGAATATCATATCAAATGCAACATTAATTCGCCACTCCTATACGGCGGACTAGTAGTGCCCCAATGGCCGGCCCGTCTCCCCGCCACAGAAATAGAAGGCTTCCTGTTTGCGGTTCCATGGGTCGAGTATCCAGCCACTCTATTGGCCGAGAATCAAAGGATGAGTTAAACAAGGTCAGCGAGGCACAGGAACAAACACACACGCAAAGGCATGTATAGAGATATATAGAGTATGCATGAACGCACGCACGCACACACACACACACACACACACACGCACACACAGTCAGTCAGTCAGTGAGGTAGATTAAACAGCAGATGAGTGAATGTAGGACAAAACCACCTCGCTCCATTTACCATCACTACTGTACCTCTCACACTCAACATATTGTGTGTGTGCGTGCGTGCGTGTGTGCGTGCGTGCGTGTGTGCGTTACTGTACTCTGCAACACTGTGATGTTTTTCAAACCTTGACTCCTTCCAGCAGTAGAACCAAAGAGCTCCGTTGTGTTGTCATCAGCCACACGACATGCATCCACTGGGACCAGTTAGCACGCTCATGTACCAGTCTCTGGTTCTCAAACTGTGGGCCGGGGGCCCCCACTGGGCCGGGGGGGGGGGGGGGGGGGGACGCATTTGAGATGTTCATGTGGGCCTTATCCAGAAAAGGTTAAGAGCCACTGAGATAACATACTGTGTATACGGGGGATGAACGGCAGACCAGTTGTTTCACATTTATTTGAGGATTTTAAAGTATGCAATGAAAATACCAAAATATACTTGGAAATATATTTTCACCACATATCTTTGTGGTCTATCTGTGTGTATTTTGGCCACTTGTTTTGTACATTTTTTGAGACGTATGACATGTTATGTTGCTCTGTTGTGTGTGAGCGAGGGCTGGGCATTACATCGATATTTAATTGATAGTGTTTTACTTTCGTTTTAATCAAGTCTTTAATCAGGTCACACCGCACTTTTATTCTACCCATGAGGGCTGATTCTGCCAATGCATTCCAGTGGGAATGGAGCGGTTGAAACATTGAAATGCATTGGCAGATTCCGCCCTCATAGGTAGAATAAAAGTGTGTTGTGACCGTGCCCTTATACTATATTTTGTACTTTTTGTACATTATTTTAATATCAACGTATTGTGAGATTCTAGATTTTTTGATATTTTGGAAGAGTTTTTGAAAAACTTGAGATATAATATCTCAAGTTATAATATTGAGATATAATATCAATATCAGTCACAATGTTGATAGTGACGTATTTGGTCAAAAAATGTGCATCATTTGATTTTGTCCATATCGCCCAGCCCTAAGATCCCAGTAGTACCCAGTAGATTCCATAATAACCCAGTAGATGCCAATAGATACTATAGTAGATACCAAGAGGATACCAGTATAGAAATGTCCTACAGAGCCAAACAGCAGTTTGTTTTTTGTTTTTTAAGGTCGGAGGCCATGTTACGGAACTGAGGACATCTACTCTTTTGACTTTGGCCAAAATATTCGTTTTCAAGAAATATTTTTTGTTTGTGTCGGTAATATTTCGGAATGTTTTTTGGAACATAAATGTGAAGTGTGTGCTTGTCAGTGTGAGGTGTGATATTTAAGCTTTGTGAAAGACAAGGTTATTTATTCTGTATAACATAAATAAATCCCTTGGAATCAGAGTATGTTATTCTCTGATCAATCTGTATCGCTCTCACTTGTTCTACATATCACTCAGTCATTTGTGTCAGGCCCGGCGCCACGCGGGCGCCATATGGTGGCCTGGCACCCTCAGTTGCAAATTCTGCCCCCTCAGTTTAAGTTTCATGTACATATTGTTTTTACTATATAAAAATGAGGTGTGCCCCCTTGCCATTTTCAACTGCACCCTCAGTCATTTCATCCTGGAGCCCGAGCCTGACACACGGACATCAAGCTATATACAAACTACAATTTTGGGCAACGACATGAAATGCATATCAGTAAAGGTCAATCCATTACAGTGTTCTTGTATATGGAATCCCTTTGAAAGGCAGGCCTGGTGTTTTATGAATCAGACTAAAAGTCTGGTGTGCTATACTCCGTTTCAAGCTGTCATGGATCAGTCTGTCGCCTG